>NW_006293809.1:355677-382468 GCF_000327345.1 Myotis davidii | reverse complement strand
CATTGATTTTTTAGAGAAAGTGGAAGGGAGGGAGGAAGAAGGGAGAGGAGGAGGAGGAGGAGGAGGAGAGAGAGAGAGAGAGAAGACACATCAGTTGATTGTCTCTCGCATGTGCCCTGAGCCATGGAGAGAACCTACAACCCAGGTACATGCCTTTCAGTGCATGGGCCAGCACTCTAACCATTAAGCAACACCAGCCATGGTGAAAGGGACAGGTTTTCTTTGTTTGTTTGTTTATTTGTTTGGGGGGTTTTGAGGTTTTTTTAAATTCTTTATTGTTGAAAGTTTACATGTCTCCTTTTTCCTCCATTGACCTCTCCCCGTCCACTCCCCCCCACACACACAGCCCATGCCCCTACCCCCTATTGTCTGTGTCCATTGCTCATGCATGGATACAAGTCCTTTGGTTGACCTCTTACTACCCCATCCTCCTCTGCCTTCCCTCTGAGGTTTGAGGAGCTGTCCCATACTTCCATGTCTCTGGATCTGTTTATGTTGTTCATTGGATTGTACAAATGAGTGAGATCATGTGATATTGATCTTTCAGAAAGGGACAGTTTTAAATCAGCCACTTAGGGTCCCTCGGCTTTATGAGCAGTAAGCCAGAGACCCAAACCCTTTTGCAAAGCGCCTCTGAGTAATGCAGCAAAGGAGGCCTGGGGGCTGAGGCTGGGTGCTCCAGTGCAAAGAGCAATATTCAAGTTAGAGACTTTTATTTTCAGGGAAAGGCTCATTTCCTACAGAGAAATTTTACAATTTGTATGGAGCTCTTTAATAGCATCTAATTGATGGATTTCAATTACAAAGGAACAAAAAGGAAGCGGGCTAGGGATCCTTCCTGTGTCCTGGAAATTTTCTTATCATTAGAGGAGACCCAACCTTCGCCCGAGTGCGGAATTTCTCTCCTCTACCAGGAACATGATTAAAAAGAGACCTGGAACATAATGAGAGAAATACTGCCCGGGCCAGCACACACAGAGCGGGTTTAAAATAAAGCGTGAATTATTCTCAGCTACAGAGACCGGAGACTGGGGAAGAGGGAGCCAGGAGGACAGTGCAAAGACAAATAAAAACCTCTGCCCAGAGACCCCACATATTCTCCGAACCCCAACCCTCTACTGTTAGTGTTCATCAATATTTAATTTCCTTGTTTCTCTTATCTTTCCATCCCCACAGCCCTGTGTTCTATTCAACTAAATGGTGCTGGTGTCATATTTTCGACACTAATAAAACGTGTGAGGCTCATACCCGTGGTGACCTATTGTTTGTTAATTGCCTACTATGTGCTGGGTTCTGAGAATAGGAAGATAAGGAAGACACAAGCCCCAGCAATGGCTAGGAATCCAGCTCTGGAGCCGGAAAGTCAAGGTTTTGTCCACTTTCCTATTCTGACATCAGGTGACGTTTCTCATTTGCAAAAAACAGATGATAACCATCTACTTAGAGTCCAGCAAACATCATAAGCATTAATGTACGTAAAATACTTAGAAGAGTGGCTGACATACATAGTCAGGCCCTCTATCATGTTTACTATCATTTTTCTAGGAAGCGTCAGACCAATACAAAAACAAGAAGCAAGAACAGCAATCCCAACCCTTTGTGATAAATCCCCTGATATCGATCAGCATGGGAGCTTTGAGAGTGCAGAGGAGGGAGGGAAGTTGAGATGGAAAAAAGGAAAGATGTTTCTTTCCTTTTGATTTTTAGAGAAAATATAGTTAATCCTCACCTGAGGATATTTTTCTATTTATTTTTAGAGAGAGTGGAATGGGGGGAGGGATAGAGAGAGAGAGACATTTATGTGACAGAGACACATCCATTGGTTACCTCCCGCATGCACCCTTCCCCATTTTCTCTCTCCCCCCCATTCTTCCTTCCTCCCTACCTCCCCCCTCCATGGAGCCTGCAAATGAGGTATGTGCTCTTAACCAGAATCAAACTCCATACCCTTCAGTATGTGGGCCAACACTCTATCCACTGAGCCAAACAGGCTAAAGTGAAAAGATTTTTCAATAAGAGATAAAACCTCATAGAAATTAAGAAAGAAAAACCTACCAGTTGCTAGTACCTCTCTACATATTTCCACTTCTGCCTGAAGAATGAAGGTTTTCCTCTACGGCTCAATCCTTTTCTCAAGACTAAATACTTGAAATTAGTTAAGAGAATAGATCTTAAATGTTCTCACCACACACAAAAATACAGTAACTATGAGAGGTGTTAATTAACTTGATTGTAGCAATCATCCCATAACATTCCATATATGAAAGCATCACATTGTCATACCTTAAAAAAATCAATGTAAATATATACAATTTTTATTTGTCAACCATATCTCAATAAAGCTGGGGAGGAAGAAACAAGTGAAATCATGTTTATGGGAGAAGTGTATCCTTCCTGCTCCACCTTCACCCAAGTGTACAATGTATCTTTAGGTGGCTAGTTCTGACCCAGGAGGTACCGTCAATGGGTCAGAATATGGAAATGGATGCAGGGCTGGGGTTTTGTAATTGGGGTTTTGTAAAACCCCAATTTTGCCAGGTACTGGTTCTCAAACCTTGTGGTGACTCAGTTTCCTTATGGGTAGATAGGGACATAATAGTGCCTTCCTTTGGGGTGGTAATGAGGATTAAATAAATTAATGCATGCAAAACTATTAAAACAGTGTCTGGCATGGTATAAACCCATATGAACAATGATGGTGATCATTGCTTTTTTTAAATGTATATTTTTATTGATTTCAGAGAGGAAGGGAGAGGAAGGAAGAGATAGAAAATCAATGATGAGAGAGAATCATTGATCAGCTGCCTCCAGCATGCCCCCTACTGGGGATCAGACCCACCCAGGCATGTGCCCTTGACCCCTCAGTCCGCAGGCGGACACTCTATCCACTGAGCCAAATCATCCAGAGCAATCATTGCTTTTGAAAATTAAAAAATGACAGGCCCTGGCCAGGTAGCTCAGCTGGTTAGAGCATTGTCTGGATATGCCAAGGTTATGGGTTCAATTTCCAGTCAGAGCATATTCAAGAATCAACCAATGAATGCATAAATAAGTGGAACAACAAATCAATGTTTCTCTCTCTTCTCTCTGTCCCCTTCCTTCCTCCCCTTCCCCTCCCCCCTCTAGAAATCAATAATAATTTTTTTTAAAAGACAGCATACCCATAATCAGAAGTGACAATTTGTTCTCTAGAAACCTGTTGACCATCATCAGCTCTTTTTGTTAACAGCTTTAGGAGTTATAAGTGACATACAATAAATAGCCCTTTATTATAAACTAGAAGCCCGGTGCACAGATTCGTGGACTGCTAGGGTCCCTCGGCCTGGCCTGCACACTCTCGCAATCTGGGACCCCTCGGGGGATGTCAGACTCCTGGTTTCAGCCCGATCCTGGCCTGCGGGGATCAGGCCAAAACCAGCAGTCCAATGCCACCTGCTGCTCCTGTCTGCCTCTCCTGCCTGCCACTCCCGCTCATCCCAGCCCTGCTGCACCTGCTGCGGGCTCGTGCCCAGTGAGTCCCGATCAGGAGATTATAGTAGTGTGCAAAGCAGCAGGTGTTTGCAAGGAGCCTGAGCCTGGGCTGTGCAGCCTGCCACTCCCGCTCATCCCAGCCCTGCTGCGCCTGCTGCGGGCTCGCGCCCAGTGAGTCCCGATCAGGAGAGGCTTGTGCCTCAGCAGCACTCGCCAGCTATGAGCCCTGCATCTGGTGCCCATCAAGAGGAATGGGGGGATGTGATTGGCCCACCGGGCAGGTGGTGGGATGCCGGGGGGTGTCCAACTGCTGGCTTAGGCCCACTCCCAAAAGGAGCGGGCCTAAGCCAGCAGTAGGACATCTTTAGTGCTGCCATAGAGGCAGGAGAGGCTCCTGCCACAGCCACTGCACTCGCCAGCCATGAGCTAGGCTCAGGACTTTTGGCTGAGCAGCACTCACCCTGTGGGAGTGCACTGACCACCAGGGGGCAGCTCTTATGTTCAGTATCTTCCCCATGGTGGTCA
Organism: Myotis davidii; assembly: GCF_000327345.1. Taxonomy (NCBI): domain Eukaryota; kingdom Metazoa; phylum Chordata; class Mammalia; order Chiroptera; family Vespertilionidae; genus Myotis; species Myotis davidii. Next base: position 378,472 of record NW_006293809.1, on the reverse strand, counting down.
GAGCACGTCATAGCAACCGACGTTCTGCCAATTGGTTGGTTTGCATATTACCCTTTTATTACATAGGATGAAACTTTGCTTGGTCAGTCTTTTTCATTTTAGCCATAGGTGTGCAGTAATATCGAAATATGGTTTAAATTTGCATTTTCGTATTGACTAATGCTGCTGAGCATCTTTTCATGTGTGGGATTATATCTTCTTTGGTGAAGTCTCTTTTCAAATCTTTTGTCCACTTTTTTTTAATATATTTTTACTGATTTCAGAGAGGAAGGGAGAGGAAGAGAGATATACAAACATCAATGATAAGAGAAAATCATAGATTGGCTGCCTCCTGCACACCCCACATGGAGATTGAGCCCCCAACTCAGGGTGAAGGATTAAAGAAAACAGACAAGAGAATACTGTTGGGGCCAGGTGGACCACTATGCCTGGATGAGGAAACAGTGACCCTGCCTGTAAGCAGGATCTTTATTTTATAGTCAGATTACACAAAGCAAAACAAGGGCAAGATGTTTACAATGTTCTTGCAAGTTTTAAATCTCCTTCTTTCCTGTTGTTGCCATTCTCTGAACTCTATCAAACTTTGTTTTGGCAGCACTTGCTGCACCTCCCACAGCCCACATCCCTTAGCTACTTAGGACTGCAGGGTCCGACTACAAGGTCAAGCTTACAACCATAGCCTTTTGGCTATAATTGTGCTGGGAGGGCTTTGCCCTCCAAGCTGGGACTTGTTTGTTTTTTTTTTTTGTTTTTTTTTTTAATTATTAGTTAAGGTGTTACAAATGTTTCCTTATCCCCCCCACCCCCCATTAACCCTCAACCTCCCCCCGCACACACACTCATTCCAAGCTGGGACTTGTATGTGGCTTTGCCACAAGTCAGTCCAAGGCTTGGTCCTGTCAGAATGCTGTAGCCGCTCTCCACAAGATATATGACCTACAAATATTTGCTTCTGATGTGTAGCTTGTCTTCTCATTCTCTTACGAGTGTCTTTTTAAAAGGATACATTTTTCATTTTGATGAAGTTGAATACATTAATTGTTTTTGTTTTTAGAGGTAACTCTTTTGATCTAGTATCTAAGAATCTCTGCCCATTCTGGTCTCAACGGGTTACTTATGGTTTTTCCTTCTCAAAATTTTATAATTTTAGGTTTTTAATTTAGATCTGTGATCCAGTTTAAGTTAATTTTTTTATGTGGTCAGAGGTATGAAGCAAAATTTATTTATGTATGTATGGATATTCAAAATTTCAGCCAATTAGTTGAAAAGACTACCTTTTCTCCACTGTTTTGGCTTTGTACCTTTGTCAAAAATTAGTTGTCCATATATGCCAGGGTCTATTTTCAAACTCTAATCCCTCCCATTAATATATTTATCTTTCTTCCTGACTGCCTTTATTATCTTTTCATACTATCTTGATTACTATAGATCTGGAATAAGCCTTGAAATCAAGTAATGTTTGTCAACTCAACCAATTTTGTTCTTTTCCAAAGTTGTTTTGGCTGCTGTAGATCCTTTGCACTTATATGTGAGATTGGAATCATCTTATTGATTTCTACAAAAATTCCTGTTGAACTTTTTATTGGGATTAGGCTGAAAACATAGATAAGAACTGGAGAGTTCACATCTTAAATTGAGTTTCCCAACCCATGAACATGGTATATCTCTCTCCACTTATTTAGATCATTAATTTCTTTCAACAATGTTCTATAGTTTTCATACACAAATGTTTCATGCTTATAGTTTCAATTCACTGGTCTTTCACATTTTTGTAATATTTATCACTAAGTATTTAATATTTGTAATGCTACTGCAAATCATATTGTTTTTAACTGCAATTTCCAAATGTATTTAGCAAAAATATAAAATCCAATTGATTTTTGTATGTTGGCCTCAAACCTACAAACTTACTAAATTTACTTATTAATGATAGTTGCCTTTTTGTAGGTTCTGTAAAATAATTGTCTTTCACCATTAAGTATGATATCAGATGTAGATTTTTAGTAGATATTCCTAAAATAGAAGTTTCCTTCAATTTCTAAATTTGCCTGTGCTAGTCAGTATTCAGCTAAATATTCAAAGAGAGGCCTTCTGCAGATCTCTGCCATACTCTCTTGTGTAGCTCTCTCTCCTCTGCCACTTGATCCTGAAAATTCTACTCACTCTCAGTTCCATCAACACAACTCAGGGAATCTGCTGGGCTCCAGCTGGGTTCCTTCTCTTGGTGTCACAGTCTGGAAACATTCTCAAGGTAGTAAAACTGAGGCAGATGCAGACTCACCTTTTTAGATTCCATCTCAAGGACCACTGTCCTTCACTGACTGAATGTGTCAGTGTCTTGAAAACTCATTTTCCATATTTTGTCTCTTATTTTTTTCAGGAAGGAGGATAATCAGTCTTTCATCATAGACATGCAGATCTCTGTCTCAACTTTTACACTTGTACTCATTTTTTTAAGTAAAATAAAAATATAACAGCACAGCTGCTGTTGCTCAGTGGTTGAGTATCAACCTATGTTCCATGAATTCATGGATCAATTCTCCATCAGGGCACATGCTCGGGGTTTTGGGCTCGGTCCCCAGTAGGGGACATGCAGGAGGCAGCTGATCAATGAGTATTGCTCTTCATGTTTGTTTGTTTTTTAAATATATATTTTATTGATTTTTTTACAGTGAGGAAGGGAGCGGCATAGAGAGTTAGAAACATCGATGGGAGAGAAACATCGATCAGCTGCCTCCTGCACACCCCCCACTGAGGATGTGCCCACAACCGAGGTACATGCCCTTGCTGGAATCGAACCCAGGACCCTTCAGTCCACAGGCCAACGCTCTATCCACTGAGCCAAACCAGTCAGGGTGCTCTTCGTTTTTTTAATCTTTATTATTGAGAGTATTAAAGATGTTCCCCTCTTTCCCCATTTCCCCCTCCACCTGGTTCCTGCCCCACCCCTGACCTTTACCACCCTATTGTCTGTGTCCATAGGTAATGCATATATGCATATAAGATCTTTGGTTAACCTCTTCCAGCACACACTCACCCCATTCTTCTGAGATTCATCAGTCTGTTCCATGTTTCCATGCCTCTGATTCTATTTTATTCACTAGTCTATTTTGTTCATGAGATTTCTTGTTCCTTTATTTTGATTTTTAGATTCAGTTGTTGATTCCTTTGTATTTATTGCCTAAATGATAGCTATGCTAGATAAAGTAATCTTGGATGTAGGATCTTGCTATTCATCACTTTAAATAATTCTTGCCACTCCCTTCTGGCCTTCAAAGTATTCTGTTGAGAAATCAGCTGACAGTCATATGGGAACTCCCTTGTAGGTAACTAACTGCTTTTCTCTTGCTGCTTTTAAGCTTCTCTCTTTGTCTTTAGCCCTTAGCATTTTACTTATGATGTGTCTTGGTGTGGTCCTCTTTGGTTCCTCTTATTTGGGGTTCTCTGTGCTTCTTGGGCTTATAAGTCTATTTCTTTCACCAGGTAGGGGAAGTTTTCTGTCATTACCTCTTTAAATAGGTTTTCAGTGTCTTGCTCTCTCTCTTCTTCTTCTGGCACTCCCATAATGCAAATATTCGCACTCTTGAAATTGGTATGCTTGAAGAGGCTCCTTACACTATTTTCATATTTTTGAATTCTTTTTTCTTTTTGCTTTTCTGGTTGGGTGTTTTTTGCTTCTTCATATTCCAAATCATTGATTTGATTCTCAGCATACTCTGCTCTGCTGTTAAGTCCCTGTGGGAAACAGTTTATTGCCTTCGCTATCTGATAAGCATAGACAGAGAACCCCTCCCAAAACCCCCCAAAGGCTGGGTGCCTTTGAAGCCCTAGCAAAGGTCAGAGCTAGGCGCCACCTCTGTTTGCCCAGATAGTGGTAGCTGAAACTACTCCCCCATTTATTATTATGTAAATCCTTGCTGATGGGCTAGTCTGCCTGTTGCTGGGGGGTCGCCTGCCTAAGGGCTATGCTATGGGTGCATCCCAGATCAATAAAAGCTTGGTGAGGCCTAAGCACAGGTGGAAGTCCTTCCCCCTGAGTTGGACCTGCCTGCCTGGTCCCCCAAAATTTCAAATTATCTCTTGTCTTTTCATTTTCATTTGTGTGCAGCTCTGCTTCCAGGTCCAGAACCCTGACCCACACGGGATGTGGGAAGGAAACACCCAAAAAATCCCTGTAAGTTATACTTTATTTCAATTAGTGTATGCTTAATTTCTGACTGGTCCTTTTTCATATCTTTGACATTCTCACTAAGATCCTTGAAATTTTCATTAAGTCCCTTGAAGCTCTCATTAATTCCCTTGAAGCTCTCATTAAGTGCCTTGAAACTCTCATTAAGATCCTTGAGCCTGGGGCTGCATGGCTTAGTGGCTCAGTGTCAAAATGTGAATCAGGAAGTCACAGTTCAATACCAGATCATGGCACATTCCTGGATTGCAAGCTTGATCCTCAGTGTGTGCTGTGCAGGAGGCAGCCAATTAATGATTCTCTCTCATAATTAATGTTTCTATCTCTCTCTCCCTCTCCCTTCCTCTCTAAAATCAATAAAAATATATTTTTTAAAAAGATCTCTTAGTAACCTTATAATCATTGTTTTGAACTCTGTATCCAGTAGTTTGCTTGCTTCCATTTATTTCATTTGTGACATATTTCTTTGTCTTTGCATTTTGGCTGCTTCCCTGTGTTTATTTCTATGTATTAGATAGAGCTGTTATGTGCCCTGGAATTGGTAGAGTGGTCTTGTGCACTATGTATCCTGTAGAGCCCAGTGGCTCAGTCTCCCCAGTCATCTGAGCTGGACACTCTAGGTGTGCCCCTGTGTGGGCTATGTGCACAGACTTGTTATAGTCTGGATTGCTTGATTGCTGTTGGAATCACTAAGAGGAATTGACCTCCAGGCCAACTGGCTGTGAGGACCAGCTGTATCTACAATGGAAGAGCTGCTATGCAGGAGACACCCCTATGTAGTAGGACTTGCTTCAGTGGGGTTTTGGTGCTCACTGTGTATGTTACTTGTGGATGTCTACAGTTGTAATATGGTATGGTCTGAAGCTGTCCACTCAGTGGACTGGGTCTGGGGCCTCCCAAGAGGTGCAAAGTCAGCCAGTGTCTGGGGCCACTTGGCAGGAATTACAGAGAGATATGCAGATGGCTGTTACTTGTATTGAGCTAGGAAGTGCCCAGGCAAAGCCCAGCTGTGAAGTAAGGCAGACTGGTGCTAGGGCCAGGTATTATAGGTTTGATGCCAGGTGCTGCTTGTTTGAGAAATTTTAGCAAAGTCTGAAGCCTGAGCTAGGACAGTCCATTCATATGGAAAAGCTGCTGCAAACAGCTTGGGTGGGCCTACAAATTGGATAGGGCTGGGTCTCTGGGAATCACCAGGATGGAGTGAATAGTGCCAACTATGCTGATGGAAACTAAGATATGGCTGCCAGTCAGCTCTGTGATGGGGGAGGTCCCAGCACAAGAACAATGACCCCTGCAAGCACCCTTGTCTGGGAGAAAGCCACCCCTCCATTCTTGTCCAGATGTCAGATGGTCCAGTTCCTCCCCATGTGTCCCTGCATTCCCTGAAAGCCACTGCCAAGTGTTGGAGCTCAAAGGAAGTAGGACTGTGTAAGTTCATGTGTGGGTCCTTTAAGGGCAACACCTGGGACTTATGCAGCTTCTATGTCACTCAGCTACAATCTCCATTGGTTTTATAGACCAAAGTTACCAGACTTTTCTTCCCAGCTCTGGAACCTTGTGCTACAGGTCTGGTGTAGGGTTGGAACCCACTGCTTCTCAACAGGGGCCTTGGAGATGTCCCTTCCAGTTAAAAAATGCCACAGGTGGGTGTCAGACCAGCCTGTTCCATTCCTCCATCCCTCTTTCCAGTCTCAATATGCTTTCTGCCTTACTTCTCTAGTTGTAGGACTTCCGTACATTCAGCCAGATTTCAGGTAGTTCTGAATGATGGTACTTCTGTATTTTATGTGTAATTTTGATGTGTCTCTTTCATCATTGATGTTTCTATCTCTCTCTTCCTTTTCCTTCCTCTCTGAAATCAATAAAAATATATTTAAAAAATAAAAACATGAGGGCTGTTTTTATTTTTTATTTAATTTACTAATTTTTATCCTTGTTTCTAATAAGGGTCACCCATTGTTTCCCCTACCAACTGAACACTGTGCTTTGGCATTCACTTCCTCCTATATAGGCTCAAAGGAAGACTATGACTTTGTGATCAGGAATACTTAGGTTCTAGTGCTGGCTGCTGCACTTACTAACCATAACAGTTTATTTCCTCATCTGTAAATTTAAGTAACAAAACAACTTTACAGGATTGTGGCAAAGATGAGATGCCATCACCAGTAAAGCAACTTCTCCAGTGACTGATAAATAATAGGGACTCAATGAAAGATGAGGAAATAAATGGATTCTAGATTATTCCCTCTTCCTGCTCTTCTTTCCTGCATCCACCTTCCTTTCTCTGGATCTGTTCAGCCCTAATATTTGATGACTGTGGGCTGCAGAGACAAATTACACCTTCAGTATTGGGCCCCATGATAGCTGAGTCATGCCACCAAAAGTCTATAGAGTGGGATTGAGTCCCAGCCCTGAAATATCAGGGTGTGGGGGCGGTTTCTGCAGGAATCACTGAAAAGCACCTGTTAAATAGTTTACTTTTCTTGACAATCCTCTCAGTCACTCACTTTTAAGATTTAAAATAAGGTCTCCCTACACTTGACAAATGACCAAATATATCTGAGCCACCACCTGTGACTGTTCTGGAGGTTTTTTGCATGACTCCAAGGGGGTACCTATCACTTTATAGACACTGCACAGTTGTAGAGTTCTAACAAGTACCCAAAAAATCCAGAAAAGCGTATTGAGATGGGACATTTTTTGTAATTTCATAAATAAACCTTTGGCTACAGAGAAGCAAAAAGTGGTTGAAATATGCCAAATGAGTTTCCACTAGTTGCATAATGGAATAAAGATTCACTATTCCCACTGGAAGCTATCTGGGCTGCCCCTTCAGGAATTTTTTCCAGCCCTGGGAACTAATCCATGGATGTAGAAGCAGTAAACTATAGTGACTAAGGACACGGACATTCATATCAGCCAAGATTGTGTTCTAACCCCAGGTCCTCCCTTCACTAGTACAACCTTGAGTAACTTATTTGCCCTCCTCTGTGGATTTTCATTTGTAAACTGAGAGTAAGTACACTTTCTTAGAGTTTAAGTGATGTTGGCATGAGATAATATATGTAAAGTGCCCTGTATTTAGTACATGCCCAGTAAATGGTAAATGATATCACTACCATTACCATTTCTATCTTTATCATCATCATCAGTGTTGTTGTTATTGGCAAAAGTGAATCTAGCCACTAAAAATCCTCCTGGACAACACTGTCCAATAGAATTTCCCATGATGATATGAAGGCTCTGTATTTTTGTTGTCCAATATGGTACATGTGGATGTTGAGCAGTTGCTCTGGATAGAAAAGCCGTAGGGAATCCGGCTAACTTAGTTTGTTTGGGTCACTATAACAGAATACCATAGACTGGGTAAGCAACAACAGAACAACAGAAATTTATTTCTCAAAGGTCTTGAGGCTGGGAAGTTCAAGACCAAGGCACCGGAAGACTCAGTGTCTGGTAAGGACTCCTGGTTCATGGGTGGCCGTCTTCTCACTGTGTCCTCACATGATGGGAGGGGCAAAGGGTCTCTCTGGAGTCTCTTGGATAAGGGCACTCATGCCATTCATGAGGATGGCGCCTAACGACCACTTCCTAAGGCCCCACCTCCAAATAGCATTGCCGGAAGCCAATTCCAGCATGTCATAATTTCAAGTTTCATCAAAAGGTTGATGGAACTTGGGGACTCAACAGGGTTGGGTCACACATGTAGTCACCTGTTGGGAATGGCTGAGGGCATTTCCCCAAACCTGAAAAAGGGATGATTGTTTGCTGCCAGACAGTTAAAGGGCATCTTCATATCCATGTTATTGCCTCCTACTGACCGAACACCTGAACAGCCGTAGGCTGATTCCCCCATTCTGACAATGGACTCTGTAGGAAACCTGACCCTTTGAAGTGTATATCTCTGCCTCACCTCAGGACAAACTGTGTTAATAAAAAGCATGGGGTCCTGAGATGAGGAAAACTTAGAACTTAAAACTTAGATCTTAGTTTCCTTTAAACTAAACTCCTCTGACCCCCCAATGCCTTTCAAAATTATGCTTCGTCTCTGGACTCCTATTTAATCTATACACAGCCTTCTCCAGATTCCTGAACCCTTCTAGATGCCTGAACAAGAACCCCAGCATAGCATCACACTGGGAATTAGGCTTCAACATTGGAATTTTGTGGGGGGATAAAAACTTCTATGGGTAGCACCAAATATGGGAATCACTGATTGGAAAATCTCACAGAAATTTTGCATCCCTACAAAGGGAAGAAACTCCCAAGGATCAAATCAGTAAAGACAGACCCTTCACCAGGCAAGTGAACAGGTTGCACTTTGGGCTTAAACTGATGATCTGCCCCAAGATACTTGCCTGGTTCTCTCCTCACCTCATTCAAGTTTCTGCTCAACAGGTCCTCTGGAAGGGGCTTTTCCCTGACCACTCACCGTTCCAGCCCTCCCGACCACTCACCTCTACCCACTTTATTTCTTAGCACAGCAATTGTCATTGATATTATATGTTGATTTGTTACTCTGTTGACAGCCTTTCTCCTGGCACCAGAACGGAAGCTTCCTCAAGGCAGATTATTTGTCTGTCTTGGTCACCTCTTGATCATGAAACCAAGAAAGTGCCTGGCATATTTGAGGGTTTGGGTAATGTGTTGAACTTAATACTCCCTGGTTGCTGGAAAGCAAGCCAGAGCCTGACATTTTATAAGAAGCAGAATCCATTTGTAAAATCAAAACTACAGCCCTCTCTTCCAGCTGCCTGCCCCCAACCCCTACATGTTCAGACAAGGGCCCGTGGACTCAGCAGTTCTCCACCCACAGCCCACAGGCAAGAGCCTCAGCCCCAGGATAGGGAAAGTGTTTTGAATTCTAAACAAGACCAGATATTTAACAACCTTATTTAACAACCTCTCGTTTGTCTCTCTACTCAGCCTTCTCCCCTCCAAGCTAATGTGATTAAGCATCCACAGCGATGGATGTATATTTTTATTAGGACAATAACAAGAGATTCAGAGGTAATTAAGCAACAAAATGTTCTACACAAGGCCCCCTCCACTTAAGGAATAAACTCTACATTTTGCTAGAATAGCTTGCTCACACACACACACACACACACACACACACACACACACAAGCAAAGGCATCTGGAGAGGGTCAACTGCTATCATGAACAACTATTGGACCTAATGCTGGGCCTTGGACCATCATAAGAGAGTGAAATGTTTCATTTGGGCAGAAGGATAAGAAAGATAAGAAAAATCAATATAAGATATATGTGACATGGTCAGTTATTACTGTTTTCAGCCCTGCTTTCCTTTTTCAAAAGAGGCAGCATCTGTAATGTGAATCGATAGAAGGATGAGTAAAAAATTGAAAAATGGACAGAATTTTATGAAAAGATGGCTATGCTGTATTGATAAGAGAAAAGAGTTGCAATATATCTCATTTTAAAAAGACATGCAATCAAGGATGTGTAGGTTTATGTGTGCATCAGAGAAGCTATTCAAGCCCTGGCCAGTATGGCTCAGTTGCTTGGGCGTCTTTCTGTGCACCGAGAAGTCGCCGGTTCGACAATTCGGTCAGGGCACATGCCCAGGTTGCGGGCTCAATCCTTGGTGGGGGACATGCAGGAGGCAGCTGGTGATTGATGTTTAGCTCTCTCACATCAATGTTTCTCTCTCTCTCCCTCTGCCTTTCTCTCTCTAAAACAAAAAGTCAATAGAAATATATTTTTTAAAAGAAGAAGCTATTCAAGAGCATATGTCAAACTGTTGCAAGTGGTAACTTCTCAGAAGTGGATGTGGGCCTGAAATTATAGTATTATTTCTGTAATTATAAAAGATATTAAACCATCATAGTTTTCTAAAAATTAAGCTAAAGTAAAAACAAAATCATAGTTTCCTGTGAAGTTGATACCTTTCTTATCCATTATTTTTATCGATACTTAAAAAAAATTAAGCTGGATAGCTCCTAACAACCTAAAAATGCAAATTTTAACCAACTTCTCATTTCTTTTCTCACATTTCTCAGAGCTGTAGATTCAGAGCCTTGTGAACCATGCAAAGAGAAGAAAGGAACCAAATTGTTTAAACTTTGGGAGCAAAGTTTTCATCTGAGTTGGAGAAATTCACTTTAACTTGTCACTTTTGTTAAAAGAAGGAAAACCTTCATAGTTCACAGATGACCAGGACCTGTGTTTTTGCCTGCATTCCTGGGTGGGTCCTCCGGCAGGAGAGTTGCCTGTGTCCAGTCTCTGCTTATGCTGTGGCTCCCACCGCGATGATCTGGGCTGAGCCTGCCAGAACCAGCATCCCCTCTCCTTTGTCTGGGGCCAGGTGCCTGGCAAACGGTATGGACACGGTGCTATAGGAGAGTAGACGCTTCCAGTCACATCAGGGAGCTGCAGATATATGTCCATTTAAGTTTAGTGGTGAGAACCCCCCCTCACCAGGCAGACTGACAGCTGGGGGCGGGGAGCCTGGAGGGTGGTGTCAGGCCAGAAGGAAGCCAGAACCAGAGTAGCTTGGACTAGAGAAGTGCCATAGCACAGACTCAGCTCCTGCCACACTCTTTGTTGTTAGGGGCCCCGGAGCCACCAGCAAATAAGCCATTGTCTTGATGTATCGTTCCATGGCCCCATCTGCCCCAGGGCAAGTAACAGAAGCCACCCTTTGCCCTGTGCTGGAAGGGAGCCTGGTCCAGGCTACAGGAATGGGTGGACCGGGATGGCAGGTACCCTCTCCATAGTAGAACCCAGTCAACCAGGGCACATGGACACTGAGACAATTCTAGATGAATGGCTGGCACTGATGTCTGAATGTCACTCATCTGAATCATTTACATTTGTCTGGTCTCATACTGTCTTGAAACTAACATCTCACTGGTGGTTTCCTTTGAATTTTTTTTAAAAAAAAATAAAAATATGGTCCAGCCCAGAATAGGAAAATATCCTCAAGGTTGGGGGATGGGGGGTGGTGGGGGGAGATGCTAGTAGAATGTCTTGACAGGAAGGAGAAAACTGGAAAAGTATAAGAAAAGTTAGAAGTTGAAAGGAATAAGACAAAATAAGGAGAGATCGTTTTTCTCCTCCCCCCAGATTTCTAGAGTACACACACACACACACACACACACACACACACACACACACCACTTCCATGCTCTCCTGAGCACAGCCCTCAGTGGAGAGAGGGGTCCCCCTCTGACAGGTGTGCCCAGACAATTGTTCTGATTGCTGCCTCTCTGGGAGCTCACTCTCCACCTTTGCCACTTGGCAAATACCCAACACTGGATTGACAACCTTCTTTGAACTCACAAGGGCTTCTGGAATTCCTGGCCTCTCCTCCACCTTCTCCTTAATAACTAATTCCATGCTCTGCTCAACTTCCCGTTGGTTTTTAAGTACTTTTTTATAAAAAGTCTTGGGATGCCTCAATCTTTTGGCTAATGGTGTGGCTTTAACTTTTATGAAGAATTTGTATTCCCTTCTTGTTCGTTTCTTACAGTTCATTTTTTTAAATGTAGAGATGCCAGAGAACTCACAATTGCATAACTGTCCTGGATTATTTCAGGAATCATTCCCTTTGCTACTAAAATTTTACTCGCATTTACTCTCACTTCATTTTAAAAAAGTATCTCCTCCTGACAAAATTACAATGTAAAAAAGATTATTTTGCTAAACACTGCATCCCTGTTAAAAGATAAATCTCTTCCTTAAAACTACCTGCACCAATTTTCATCCAAAATAAAATTAGTTCCTCAAAACAACCTTTTTTTTAAAATCAAAACAGTCTTTACTCAAGAAGAAAAGACAAGTGTGGCTATGAGACGTTGGTGAGGAAGGGTGGGTGTCCATTTCCTCATCTGTAAAACGGGGATTCTAGAAATGAAGTGTTCATGTTGCAGGAGTCTCAAGATGAAACCCACAGGGTCCCCATTCTCTACAGGTGTGCAGCCGTCCGATTAGATTCTCTCTCAGAGTCTGTGACCAGCATTCAGACGCAGCCAGTCATTTCACTGAGGTGGCTCAACATAAGGTGACTGGCAAGCTCTGGGAACAGCTTTCTCCTGCCCTGTTCGTGGAGTAACCAAGGAAGCTGACCAGGAGGCATGAAAGCATGAGACATCTATGCAAAGAAAGCAGTGAGGGCAGAGGGTTAGAGGCGCTGCCTGGGTTCCTGATGAGGTCTGATCGTGTTCAACATTTAACCTCCTTAACACATCTCTACAGCCACATTTAAAACAAGAATAAAATTACCTCTCTCCCCGTTGTTATTTTGTCTTTATTCAATGCTCCCTAAGTTTGTTTCTCTTCCTTACAATCAGAAGGATCTGAACTGAAACACAGAAGAAAAAAGAATGCAAAGGTATCTTTCTTTATCCACTCAGACCCTTCAAAGCAAGCTCTCCACCCCAGCTGAGCTCCGGCCCCTCCCGAGCAGGGGTTCCAATTAAAGTGAAACGAGACCTTTATCTGCATGTGATCATCAATATGCATAAAGGTGACACCAAACCAACATCAAATGCCCAATTACCCAAATGTCTTGCTCGGGTAACAGCCTTTAAATAGTCAAAGGCACTTTGGCAAACCATCTCCTTTAGAGAAATTAAAGCCAACTTTGAACACAGATGATTTCAAATCCTCTTTAACAGCCACTCGCCTAATAATTGAAAGACCTTCCCATCATCAAACACGCAGGGGTCAGCAGGGCGCTGTGGAGCCATTTTTTTAGCTGGGGGAGGGAGGGGTCATCTCAGCTCAAGCCTTCCTCTGGGCTTTCATGTGACTGACAAGTAGTTTGTCACCAAAGAGAGGCCTCAAGGTGAGACCTCATCCAATCAGCTATTTGAAAGGTGTCAGCCCTTGTGGTCCCCTCTGCCCACAGCCTGGGATCCCCATTTGTTGGAACAGCAGGAGTGGGAAGGTCCGGCCCATGGGGGTCCGGCTGAGAGGAGAGGAATAGCTAAGAGTTCCGGCCCTGCAACGGGCTGGTGTGGGGCCTTTAAGAGACTTCCTGGACGCTTTCTAGAATCATCTGCCACCGCACAGATGTTTAGCAGAAAGAATTCACAATTTTCTACACCCACAGTGCTCTGCTGTGTGCATCCAAGTGGACCCATTTAGTGGGAACTAGCTCTGCAAGCAGAAATTCACACTTATTCTGTAGCTAAAAGGCTGGGCAAATTTAAGGAGGTCTAATTTTGATGCAAATAGACTTAGTATTTCTAGCTGATGTTTTCTCTGGGCCCTGGTTACCAAGGGATACGTGGTTCAGTGCAGACCCCCACCTCCCAAACACTAGCACAAAATCTAAAGACCTTGGCACATCCTGGGTAAGCCCGGCTCAGACGATGGGATTAGGCAGGAGAAGACAAGCTTCTTGCCATCTAGTCAATGTCCCCAACTCCCCAGGAGCATCTAGAGACCTCCAGGAACAAGGAGGCCTGTGCAATGGGTGGGACAGAGCTGCACTGTCTTCGTCTGTGTAAATGTGTGCTGTTAATGTGTTGACTCTGGGCCCTGCCCCCACAAGGAAAGAATTTGGAAGGTGGCACTCCCATTCATAAAACAACAAAGCTCAACAAACTGAAAGTCCATGTCTGGTATGGGACCCACGAAAGAACTGAGATTGCAGGGCACAGTGCCATCCTAATCATCTGAACACAGAGGGGACTTCAGAGGGTTGTGGCCAGTATCTGCTCACCTGGAGGAGCACAGGCCACTGGACCCGTTACTAGAAGGAACAGTCAGATGGAAACTTTGATGGATTGTTGGAGGTTGAGTATGGACTAGCAGGGGGGCTGCAATATTAGGGGGGGCCACAATTTCCTGGGCTTCCCTTCAGAAACCCCACTAGGTTCTCGTGGAAAAGGTTCAAGTAGGACCTCCTGGATGGCTCTGATAGGGGAAGAAGCATGAACACAGGTATTGTTACCTCTGAGTCCCTAGTGCCAGATACATCACAGGTTTTCTGATATTTTTTGTTGCGTGGGATGATGGATGGTTGGATAGATGGACATGTGGGTGATGGATGAATGGATGGATGGTATGTAATCCATGCCCTCAAGGAAATTATGATACAGAAATTTCTAAATTTGTCTCTCACAGAACACTAACTCCATAGATGTTAACAGCTGTGTCATGCTGTTAAAAAGTTTTATGCTCAAAAAATCAGATGGGAAATGTTCCATTTAGGATGTTAAACAGATTTCATTATTAGAGGAGACTAGATACCATGCACCGTCTCTTCCTAGAAGTTAGCACAGCTGTTATCAGGAACTCAGTAAGATAATCAAAAAATTGAAAACATCCTAGAATCCACTCATAGATTTGTTCATTCCACAGATACTCCTTGCACACCCACTGTAGTGCAGGCACTGAGCCAGGATCTGGGAGTGTAATAGGAACAAAAATGAGCAGACTCTACCCTCATGGAGTGTAGAGAGTAGTAGAGAAGACAGGCGTTAAACCAATAATCCCACAGAGAGTGTAAAATTGCAAGTACAAAATTCATTACAAGGGAGAAATATATACAAAAGATACCATAAAGCAAACAGCCTGGTCAAGGAGATGAGAAAAAGCTAACAAATGAGTTGAGAAGCAAAGCATTAGGAAGAAGTAATATGACACAATACATTGGGTCAGGGGGCTGCTGGGAACCCAGGAGAGGAAACAATTTACCTCATGTCCCTTGTATGCCCCTTTTTAAGTCCTTTAGCAGGAGGGAGCAGGCAGATATAAAGAATGGAAATGAGGCCTAAAGGGCTGAACGTAGGGGCTTCCACACTGCTGTTTATTGTTTAAGGCTCTAAGTGTTGTGGTGACTTGTTACGCACCAATAGCTGACTAATACAGTCACTGAGTCAGAAAGGTTAAGATTTCTGTGCTGGACATGCTACCCTTGACCCTTCCAGATTCAATCCCCACCATTTTCCACCCTGCTTTTTCCCAGGACATGAAGTTTATGAGCTTCATCCACCGGGCTCCTTTGCCCTCTGGCTCCTACTTGGGTTGACCAGTGGGGGCAGCAGGAGAAAGCTGGAGAATGGGAGGCAGGGGAGATTTGCTATCAATCCTCTCAGCTACAATGCAATTTGACACTGACTGCGTTCCTCTACCCAAGGCCACAGCTCCAGGTGAGAGGTCCCCTTCCTGTAGCCTCAGGTCTCTCTGGGTTCCAGAGTCCACTCCCTCCTGTGCCCCTTCAGGCCCCCAGGGATCAATGGCTTCTGGCTGTTGGTTCCCCTGGGGCCCTTCACCAACCCTTGTTTCTTTCCGTGTGTGACCCTGCCTGCATGCTTAGAAGCAATGCTGTCTCTGACTCTCTAGCCATCTCCTTAGAGTGTTCCTTAGGATTTTGGCTCACAAATGCAACTCCTCAGACACTCAGGTTCAGGACCTTGGAATTGTTTTCTTAAAAACCTAAAGTACCCCCTCCCCCCCACTATACATACACACACACATGCCAGGAGCATAAGCAAAGGACTGGAGAAATGCCCTGGAGATAGACTCAGACCAACACGGGCCCAGAGCCCAGCTCTGCCAATTGCAAGCTCTGTGGAAAGTGACTTTACCTCTTTGGGCCTCAGTTTCTTCATCAGCAAAATGGGAACATTACTGACCAGCCACTATATACAATAGTGCAGGAACTTATGTAGAACACATGGGACACAGTGAGGGCTCAGCAAATGGTCACTACAACTCCATCAGAAAATATCCCATTTTACCAAACCGACCTGACCCAAAGTGCCGTGTACAGTGATCCTCAGGTCAATAGTGAGACTCAGGAGAACCGGAAACATCAGCAGAGCCATCGCCTGACCCGCTGGTTATGCCCCCAGCCCCACAGAGCTATGGGAGCACCACTCACCAACCAACAGCTGGAGTGACTTCTACTCAAAGCAACCCCTGGGCTCCTTCCAGTGCTGCCACTGCCCGGCATCTCCGCGGTGCTTGGCGATGGAGCTGGTGGCCTCTGGTCACAGGATGTTCTCCCCAGAGGTCGCGCATGGCGGGTCAGATCTCTGAATGTGTGCGAGCACGAAAGGGAAAGACGAAAACGAACCTGCACCTGGTGACATTCCCGGGAACATGTTTTGACTTCAGATCCCGGTTCTTAGAAAGGGCAGCGCTGTATGCCACGTTTACAGCCGTCCCGACCATGTGTTAATGAGGCGCTGGGTGCTGGCAGCAGCCCTGAGATGGAGTAATTGGGTCACCACGGTTTCCCCAGGAAGCTGCTGCCGGCTGCGGAGTCTGAATCCGGAGAGAAGAGGCTGGTGGGTCCGATTCAAAGTCACTGGGAAGTGCTAGTGGGCTGGACACACGGTCCAGGAGCAGGCAGTCCCCCGTGGATGGCACAACCCAACCGGGGGCAGCTCGGTGTGACCGTCCACACCCTCCCTGCGGGGAGAAGCGGACCAAGCTCCCCAGCGCCGGCCTCCGGGCGCCACCTCCTCACTTTGCCTGCTCACACCGGGCTCTTCTATTAGTTACTTAATTTTCCTAAGTCAATTCAATGTCTTCCCAAAGTAAGTTCATTTCCATTGAAATGTTAAATCCTTACCACCAATGGAAGCCAGCATCCCTTGCCATCAAGAGAAAGCAACCATTACAACGAAATGCAGTGGAAATGGTATGGCCGCTGGGTTCTGGCTGGATGCTGGTCCCTGGCTGGGTGCGGCTCCTGGAAAGGAAAGGCTCCCATCTGCTCTTGCGGTCTCCTTGACAAAAGGAACGCTGGCCATTGTTCAAGCACCAAACGAGATGGGTTTTTTCTCCTATAATCAGAAACATTAAAAGAGAGTAGAAAAGAGAATAACTGTGTTACTCCATTTTATTTTATGCTAAAATCACCTCGAATGCATCCACAATCATCTCTTTACATCAGCCAGGGTTGCCCATCTGGGGGACCCCAAGCTCTCCGCTGCTGAGGCCTCGCCCTGAGCAATAACCACCATAAATCCTGGTCAGTGGGGCTCATGCTCATTAAAAGAAATAATTATTGCAATTAATCTCTTCCAAGTACCGCCTGAGCGCATCTGGTCTGCTCTCCAGGGGACAGATGCCACCCTTTGGGAAATGCCAGGATACGCTGAACTTCAAGTGCCATGGTCGGGAGCCCATGGAAACCCCTGCCTCACTGAGCAGAGCCACGTTCCAGTGAGAGGACCCCACCCCTCCTGTTGCTGGGAGACTGGGGAGAGCGTCAGGGCCGGAGCAATGTCAGAGAGACGTTGTGCTCCAGAGATCATGCAGAAAGGAAGCTGGAGTAAATCATTGCTCTAGTCCTGGTGAAGGGCCCCAGGCAATGGGTCCCCAGCCAACAGGCCAGCGCCCTCTGTGCCCTGTGCCCCTCCTCGGAGCTCCGTGCCCCGCTGTGGAGCCCTGGGTATGGCTCAGGTGGGCTTCTGCACCACCATGCAGCACACTCATCCAGAATTCAAGAGATTGCAAGTGGAAGAACCAGGCATCCCAGGTTTTACCACCATCGCTTACTGTGTTGCTTTGGGAAAATGGCTTAACCTCTCTGAGCCTCAGTTCCATCTGCTTGAAGTAAGAATATTAATGATATTAACCTCATAGGTGATGGCAAGTTTGGAGGAAATACACATGAAAGGGTTTATACTGTCTGGCCCAGAGCAGACACTCAAAAAAGAGCAGCTTCTTCGAAGGGTGGGTTCTGGGATGGGTAGTGGCAGATTCCCATGCTGTATTCAGAATTTATCGGCAAAAGGGAGCCCTCCCTGCACCCCAGAGCAGCTCGGAGCCCCGACAGCGACACCGCCACAGAGCTCTGGCTCACTGTGCCGGAGGCTTTTCTCATTGGAGCGGAGTTCTGTTGGACAGCTCAGCGTGTCAGAGAAGCGCTCAGTCACCGCTGACCTTTTCAAACCTAGCTAATTGCCGGGGTTTGAGGTGATAGAGCTGAGATTTTGCCACATATTGACGCAGGGGTGCAAATTTGGCTCCTGGCTTCTAATTACCTCTTGAGGAGGAGGAGGTGGAAGTTGCTTGATACCGTCCATCTCCTCTGGGAGGAACAGGAAGATTCAGAAACTCGGTTTCCAATCAGCTTGGCCAGTGATGCAGCGTGATGTCTCAAGTGGACAAGCTAACTTATCCCTTCGCCTTGCCATCGAGTCAGCAGAAGCGCACCGAGCACTGTGACAGTCGGGCAGCGTGCTGAGCTCCGCACACACAGCAGAGCGCAGGCCTCAGGCAGGTGGGGAGACAGGTGTGAGTCAGGTGATCACACATCTGGGTGAACTTACTGCGCTGACATTGGGTGAGAAGTCTGGTGGCCAAGTCGGGGCAGTGGGAGGGGAGCCCCTTCAGGGGCACTCGGAAGTGGGAGCGTTGTCTGGGGGGTGGGGGGTGGGGGGGCAGTTAAAAGTCAGTTCGTAAAGGTTTTCTTTAAATTAATTAATTAATTAAAAATTATAAAAAATAAGTCAGCCCATCGGCGCTTTATTATCACCTTATGCTGGAAGTTGTAAACACGAGTATTAATAAAGTGCTCCTCCCTCCTTGGACAGCCCCCTCTTACCAGCCCTTGTGTCGGGTGCACCACGAGAGGAGGAAGATCAAGTCACTCAGGCCAGGCTCCCAGGAAGGGGCAGCTTGAGCCGAGCTGGGGAGGAGAGCAGTGGTGTCCAGGCAAAGCAGCCAGACAGGTGCTCCCCAGAGGGCAGGGAAAAACTGACCCTCGACCAGTGCGGTGCGGGTGGATTTCAGGGGGAACAGGAGAGTGCATGTCCCAGGAAAAATGGCAGCAGCTACTCCACTGCAGCTGATCCACTTTTAGGAGAAGCCTGGATTCCAGATCTTTATGTAAACTATGCCTTTTTTAAGTATTAACAACTTTTTCTAAAAAGCGTTGCATCAAATATTATCCACAAACTACAGAATAATAACCTCCAAGCTTAACAGGCAGAGTTAGCATTATCAGAACTAAGATAACTTACCACTTGATTTTGCTTTAAGTTGGTCTCAGAGTTACTCCAGTTTACCATTTTCTGCTCTGTGGTTCGAACGGCCACCGTGATTCAGATCCCTCTCCTGTTGTTATTATTACACATCTAGCTGCATCAAGAGAAGGCTGGAACATGTGTACGACAGAGAAATGTCCTTACTTTCCAATGGTAAGGGAAAAAATACAAAGCTTCCTTTCACTTCTGCCATCCTGACTAAATGTCAGTCAAAACACAACCCAGTGTGAGAGCTATAAAAGCACACTCTACAATAATGTCAGCTGAATCAGCTATGCCCCAGGTCAACACCTGAGCTGGCAGGTGGAGCTAACAGGTGCTCTTTGCTCATTCCCGCCATTAATCTCAGGAAATTATGGATCTATAATTTTAAGAATCTTTTCTATTACAGAACCACGGCATTGCTAAGTTGAAAAGACCTTGGAGGTTGTCCAGTCTAATCCAGAGAGGTCATGGCTTCCCCGTCACTGACTGGACACCCGAGACTATAGCAACAGAGCTGGATTCTACATGGGAGCCTCTGTAGGAGCCTTACCGGGAGGGAGGGGTCATCCCACTTCATCCTCTGGGCAGCATCCTGCTCCAGGTCCAGCAAATCTTCATATACTACTCTGAGATTGGGCTACTCCCAGGCTACTTCTTCCCTCTTATTCAGAAGGGAAATCAGCTGTAAGACAGGAGAGCGTGCAGAGAGGGGTTCTGGAGGGTTTGGGTATCACCTGAGGTCACATAATTGATGATCTTATGTTTTAAATCTACATTTTAATGCTTCACACAAAAGAGGCAGAAGACGCTAACTAAACCAAAAAAGATGAGTGAGTGAGTGAATGAATGAATGAATGAATATATCCAGAGGCCCACATCATCATGGCTGACACTCTATTTCCCTGTCTATCCAAAAAAATAACAGTACAACAAAACATATAACCAATAGGGATCCAAATCTTTACCCCATCCTCATGAGTCTTCATAAGACATAGGATATTACCCATATACGTCAAACATTATCTAAAACACTGTGTACCCATTTCTGCCCTTCACCATCCTCCATGTGGAAAATAACTGTTCCCCAAACTTTAACTTCTCCTGAAATCTTCCCTGGCAACCCAGCCTCCATGGTTCTTCTGATGTTCTTCTTCCTCCTCTTTGCCCATTTTTGTTTGTTTGTTTGTTTCACTGGGTAGCTCCCTTGGGCCTCTCTGACTTTCATTTTTGCTTTCCCTTCTCGTTATACAGATTCTTCTTAACTGAGGAAAGCTGGGGCCTGATGCCCACGCAAAACTCACTTCCTTTTACAAGGAAAGAGCAAAGGAAAGACTGAAAATATTATAGACTAGTCTCCTCCATCCCATTTACACCCAAATAGACATGTATTTACCAGATGTATTTCTGTGTGTAGACTTAGAAACGTGTTATTTTCTCTCGATCACAGCAGCTTGTGGCAAAGCTGTGTATACTCAACATAATGCCAAGTCCTGGCACGGAATTCACAGCAACAGAGAACTCCACCACTGAAAATGCTGAAAAGTTACAGAAATCCAGTGGGAAATCTCAGATCAGCCTCTTAGAGTCCAGGTGGGAATTTTTAAAAACTGTAGAGTGGGCCACTTGTAGACAGTCACTTAGGCCTCTCTGAATTCAACTGTAGGAGGAAGGAGAAAACTGAACTTTTCCCAGTCCCTAAGGGTGCTGTTGGTTGGTGTTTAATTACTGAGGGGAAAGGTTCAGTTTCACTTTTCATTATTAAGGCCAGTTTTTACTTCCTTTAATTAAAATGTGCATAATACACCCTGTTCTCCTGCCCTGCTAACGCGACCAGGCAGAGGTTTACGCTTCGTCAGTGTCGTGCCGTGCTCGTGTCTGCTATGGAGTTTCATGATTGGGACCTGTTTACCTCACACTGAGGTCCTACCCACAAGGTGGGAAGTCTGTGCGGAGGAGGTGGGGAAAGAAAAGGAGAAGCAATTGTTCAGTTTGCTCAACTGGATACCCAGATAAATCAAACAGGAAAACAACAGTCACCTCAAACTTCTCAAACTCCCTTTTCTTAGTTCCTTGGGATGTCGCCTTTATGTCATCCTAGCACCCACAGCACCTGGCGTTGTATCAGGCCCTGTCTCGCTATCATAAGAGTTAAATAACGAAAAATGCAAACTGCTTCTCTTTTATTTTTTATTTTTATTTTTTAATATTTTACAAACTAGGGGGAGGAAGGGAGGGAGGAAGGGAGGGAGGGAGGGAGGATTTATTCACAGCAGGACATGATCAACAGATACATGAGCAGTGGTACCAGGGACAGCAGGGGGGAAGGGCATTTTGGGGTGCTTCTGCCACAGGTGTCTGCCCAGGGTGGCCCGCAGGCGGAAGGGCACACGGCAGTGGGGGCACTCAAAGCGGGCACCGCCGGGCCCCAGACCATGTATGAGGCGGTGGCGGTTAAGCTTGCTGCTCTGGGAACAGGCAAAGGAGCAGAGGTCACAGGTATAGGGCCGCTCCCCGGTGTGTGAGCACCAGTGCACAGTCAGACTGCTGCTGTCGGTGAAACGTTTCCCACAGAACTCACAGCTGCCCCCGGGCCCATGGCTCTTGCCCACTGTCTTTGGAGTCTTCTTAGGCAACTTCTCTGGGATCTGGGCAGAGTTGATTCTCTCTTCCTTGACGATGTTGCCCCAACTGTCCCCACCAGGACCAGCCTGAGCTCCACCGGTTCTTGCACACCTGCTGTGTCAGCAGCTCCAGCCCCTTCAGGGCTGCACAGGAGAGTCCTGGCTAGGGCAGCGTCATGGGCGGCTGGCTCCGGAGGGGCAGCTGAGGCCTGTTCCTGACTGGCCTTGGCTGTGTAGGGGCGCTGAGGTTGCAGCTGCCGGTGGGTCTTCTTGTGGCGGTTGAGCCTGCTGCTGTGGGCACAGGCGTAAGAACACTGGTCACAGGCATAGGACCGCTCGCCCGCGTGCAGGCGCAGGTGCACCTTGAGGTTGCTGAAGGAGCTGAGGGTCTTCATGCACACAAGGCAGGTGGGCTCCTGTTCGCCCGGGAGGCCTTGGCCTCCACGTGCTGCCCCACCACTGCTGACCTGGCTACAGCCACCTCTGCCGGGCCCAGCAGCGGGGTCTCTGGGGCCTCAGATTCCGTCCGGTAGATGGACAGTCCATGGTCCCACTGGGCATGGCGCAGCAGTGTCCAGGCCTCGATGAACTGTCGGCCACAGCGGAGGCAAGTCAAAGCCTTCAGGTTCCCAAGTTCTGAGTCCGGGCAATGGCTGGGGCCTCGAGAGGGCTGACAGCCCTGCTGCTTGTGGTCCACGAAAGCCGTGATGGCCTCCAGCGGGAAGGTCTGCAGGCAGAGGCTGCAGGTCAACGTATCTGTGTTTGTCAGTCCAGGGCTGGCGGTCGTGAGGATGAGGGACCAGAGAAGTCCACGGCGCCGACTGGTTCTGCAAGCCGAGGGCGAGGAGGGTATGGGCGGCGGCGGGCACCGGGGTAGGGCAGGAGTGGGGTGCGCCCTCGAGGCGGTCTGGCTCGGGCACTTCCTTTGGAGAACCCCGCTGCAGCCCAGTGGCCTGTAGGGGCCACGGAGGTGGCTCGGGCTTCACGTTGATGACTAGGTCCCCCATCTCCATCTCGTCT
>NW_006293809.1:353561-355541 GCF_000327345.1 Myotis davidii | reverse complement strand
GGCGGGCTGGAGGGCGGAAGGCGCTCGAGGCCTGTGCGCTCCTGCGGAGATGCTCAGGTGAGTGACTGCAGCGACTGGCCTTGAACTTTTATAGGTGCTTGCCCGGCCGTGGCTCCGCCCACCGGGGCAGGGCCTGATGGGAGCAGAAGGAGCGTCCTGCAGGGGCCCAGCTGGAGGTCAAACTCAGTCTGACCTTGCCCATGCCGATTGGCTTAAGGACTACACAAACTAAGGGCACGGAGCTCACGCGGCCAGCGTAGGAACAGCGACTTTAGATCCCGTTTTAGGGCTGGTGAAACTGAGGCACAGCATCCCCACAATCACCCAGGAGGGGGAAAATGGTAGGGGCTGCGTTTCTAACCGTGCCCCGTCAGTATCTTGGAGGACTACACAAACTAAGGGCACGGAGCTCACGCGGCCAGCATAGGAACGGCGACTTCAGATCCCGTTTTAGGGCTGGTGAAACTGAGGCACAGCATCCCCACAATCACCCAGGAGGGGGAAAATGGTAGCGGCTACGTTTCTAACCGTGCCCCTATAGGTATCTTGGACTCTTTCAGTAAATACATAATAAAAATTCACTGGGCAAACCTCTATTGCGTGCCTGTGGTGCACCAGGTACTGTTCCGAGCAGTGGGGACACTGCAGTGAACCCAACAGACCATAATCCCTGGCCCCAGAGCTGACTGGTTCAGGGAGACTACACTCAACAAGATAACTGTGTAAAAGAGAGTGCCCTCCTGGGTGACCTGTGTCACCTGGAGCCAAACAAAGCTAGGAAGGGCTACAAAGGGGGTGGGGGGGGGGCCTCAAATTTCTCTCCGCACCAAGGAAAGTATGGTGGCGTTGAGACCTGAGGGATGTGAGGGACTCAGCCAGTCTCTGTTCAAGAATAACAAGGAGGGGGGACTCTTTCCTCTTCCCCACGTGGGAGTCTGTACTTGTTCTTCAATAAATTTCCACCTTCGCTAGACAAAATAATAATAATAATAACAATGATAATAATAAATAAATAAAAATAACAAGGAGGGAGGAGACAGCCAGGAGGGGGGTTGAGCTCTGAGAAAATGGAGTCAGCTACCAGATGGTCTTTTAACCACTTGAAAGTCTTGGTTTTTGGAGAGGTGAGTCTTGGGGCGGGGAGGTGTAGGGGGAGGGTTTGAGCAGAAGAGGATTATGATGATGTACACATCTACTCTGCTCCTACACCGGAAATAGCCATGAAAGCCAAATGGCCAACTGTCTTGCCTCTCTCCACTCAGCCTCCTTGAACTTCCCTCCTCAAAGCAGCTCTTTCAGATCACTGTTTGAAGTGGCATCAAAACCCTGCCCCACCCTCCAACCCTTACAAGTTTTCTTTTCTTCCTGACACCAACCACCTCATAATACAGAAGGGTTTCTTGACTGTGCTCTCCCTTCCCCCACCCTATACAAGGCTCCTTAAGGTCAGGGCTGGAGTCTGCCCTCCCCCAGACTCCCCAGCCCAGCACTCCAGCACTCCAAAAGGCTTTGCTTTTAATGAAGTCCAGCTCATTAATTGTTTCTTCATATATAGTGCCTTTGGTGCTGTATCTGAAAAATCATTATCATACTCGAATTTACATAGGTGAGCAAACTGCTTTTTTTTTCTTTTTCTTTTTTTTGATTAGTTAAATCTTTATTGTTCAATTACATTTGTTCCTCTTTTTTCCCCCATAACTCCCCTCCACCCAGTTCCCACCCCACCCTCCTCCCTCACTCCCCACCCACTGTCTTCTTCCATAGGTGCACGATTTTTTTCCAGTCTCTTTCCGCATCCGCCTCACCCTTTTCCCCCTCCAAGAATAGTCAGTCCACTCCATTTCTATGCCCCTGATTCTATTATAATCACCAGTTCATTCTGTTCATCAGATTATTCACTTGCTTTTCAGATTCACTTGTTGATAGATGTGTATTTGTTGTTCATAATTTGTATCTGTATATTTTTCTTCTTCCTCCTCT
>NW_006293809.1:345908-352530 GCF_000327345.1 Myotis davidii | reverse complement strand
AGAGTGACCCACTCTGACCTCTGGGTACATTGGCTCCTGGATGTCTAGAGAGGTGCTAATCTAGCCTCTACCTTAGGCTATCCAGCAAAAGCCTCCCTGCAGGGCTTGGGCGGGGTGGGTCTTACGGTATCAACAGGGCGGGGCTAGCAATTATGGCTGCTCTCTGAGGCCCTGCTTCTCAGTGTCTTGGCAATCACTGCAAGCCCCTCTGAGAGAAAGCTGCCCTTGAGTTCCAACCAATGCCAGACAGTCCCACTTCTCCCATATGAGTCTGGGTCTCCAGAGACTCGCCCGGAACTGGAGCTCAGAGCCTGAGACTCCCTCCCGATTGAAAATGACAACCGCGTCCTCAGCCACCAGCCTGTTCCTTGTGCACCTCTGTACTTTAGTATTTTAGTTCTGCACTGCTCCTCCTCTGAGTCTCGGTATGCTTTTCTCTTTCTTTCTAGTTGTAGAATTTCCACTCAGCCAGCCTTCCTGTGGTTCTGGATGATATCCGTTCAGTCTTTTAGTTGTATTTTTGAAGTGGTTGTTCGAGGCAGCAAACTCTGGTGTTTATCTATGTCGCCATCTTGGTTTCTCCACAAACTGCTTTTTTGACGACCCCTCTCTCCGAGTTAAAGAATGGCTTTTACGTTCAAATTGATCTGAAAGAAAGCATTTTAAAATCCTGTCATTGCACACCGCAAGTGCCTGCTAGGACACTCGGTGAATTTCACCACTGTTAAAACAGCAGCCAAAATAACCCAACTAAATCAAAGAAAGAGAGAACCCGCGTGAGGCCTGAGCAATATGATTGGGAAATGGTCTCTGCTTTGGCAGAAGATTAGCATCCAGGAATGCAACCATTTTCATCATCAGTCCAACTTCATAACTGATCTCAGCAATAGCCCCAAACGGATGGTGCCTGCTCTCTTGTTACCCACCGTTGATAAATGGGCATCAATTTTTCATTTTTGAAGCGTTATTTCCTCTTGCAATTTGCCAAGTGCCTTTTCATGCCCCATTTGAAGACTGTCCCATGAACAGAGCTCCAGGGAAGACAAGTTAATTATCCAACTGCCACTCATTGTTGGCCGCTGGAAAGTCTTTGCCAGCCCTGATGGTGAACCCCAACACTACTGTTTGATGATGGTGGCAAATTTCTACAGGACCAGTCACAGAAGAGCAGCAGCTGAAGACCCAGACTTGGGAAACAGTCCTGGGTTCACACCCTCCTGCACTTATGTTAGGCAAATTATTTCACCTCTATGGGGCGCTGTCTCCCCATCTGTGAAATGAAGATAATGTTAGTTCCTGTGTTGTAGGGTTATTATAAAGATTAGGTAATATAACGTGTACTTAGCTGTTGGTACATAGTATGCACTGAACAACTATTTCTGTTTTGATAAACAACACAATTCCCTTCCACTTGCCAGAATACACTGTGGTGGGTTGTTTCATGATGCTTCCCGACATATTATTGTTCTTTCTGGGTGTGACTCTTCAACACACGTATGTGGATCGACTGCACACCCTGATTGTGGGGGATCCTTTTCTAAAGTCAAATTGGGATTCTAGGCACTTCCTGTTTCTTTCCTTTCAGCATATAATTGTGGTTTGTTCATTAACCACTCACTTCTACAAGAATATTGTTTTAGTAGTTAAATTGTTAAGCATCCAAATGGAAGGGATCTGGGAAAATATCATCCCCCCCTCATTAAAATAATTCGTTTACTATCATACAAAAGAAGGAAAGGGTAGAAAAGTGCCCTTGATTTTGAAGTGCATGTTCTAATCTGGTTTTCAGAAGAGGAATATAAACAGCACAAGAGCCAAATATGTATTAATTACAGCTTACTTATTTAGTGCCAACGATGCGTATCAAGCTATATGGAGGGTAAATTGAAGGGGGAAAATAAGGTCCCAGCCCAAGAGAGCGAAACATCTCAGAATTCATTAGTTACATCTGAATATTTTACATGGAGATTGTTGGCTGGTGATGGTAGAAAAATGGAGTTAAATCTATGGTGGAGACAAGGTGGGAGAATAAAAAGAGAAGGCTGAAAGGAAGGACAGTTCCAACTCTGTTTAAAATATTGGCTGTGCTGGGGCATGTCAAGGGAAAAATGCTTGCTCCCAACTCCTCAAAATCCTTCATGAACCAGGATGGACAAGATTGCAAATAGGAGATAATAAGATACACACTCAGAGGTGGAGCAGAGACCCCTTGCTGCACCGCTCACCATGTGCTAATCCTGCAGAGAGAAGGCCCAGGGTGCTCTTGGCAAGACATTTCCCCCTTGATGAGTTAACATAAGGAGGATTGCCAGTCCTGACAGCAACGTGGATCTGTGGGTTTTTATAGATGTGCCTATTAAAGTGTTGTTGCTGCTGCTGGATGATCCTAGAATCCTGAACCTACAGGCTGGTGTGAATCATTTTACAAGAGCAGAAACTGTGGCACATTCCTCTATTTAGTTTCCCATAAAACCTTATGTTTCAAATATCCTTTACTGACATATAATTTATATACAATACACTTTAATCATTTAAAAAGTAGAATCTGTTGTATTTTGACAATGGGTTCTACCATGAATCCACTACCAGAATTATGACAGAAAATTTTCATCACCCCAAAAAGATCCCTCATGACCCTGTGTAGTTAATCCCTACTCCCACCCCAGGCCTTTGCAATGACTGATCTACTTTCTGTCAATATAATTTCTGCCTTTTCTCGTCCCTGGCTTATATCACCTATAATAATGCCTTTGAGGCTTATTCATGTTTAGAGTGTATATTTGTTGTTCAGTCTTATTTATTTTTTATTTTTTGCACAATATTATTCAATTGTATGGACACACCAGTTGTTTATCCATGGACATCTGAGTTGTTTCCAGCTTGCTGTTTATATGAGTAAATCTGCTAGGAACATTCAAATACACATCTCTGTGTGAATATATATTGTTAATTCTTTTAGTAAAATATCCAAGGATAAGATTGCTTGGCCATATGGTAAGAACTCTTTACATTTATAAGAACTGCCTATGTGTTTTCTAAAAAGGTTGTATCATTTTGCATTCCCATCCTTGTCAACACTTATTACTGTCCGTCTTTAATTTTAGCCTTTCTAGGGGATGTCAAGTGGTATCATTGTGATTTTAATTTGCATTTCCCTAAGGACCACTGATGTTAAGCAACTTTTCATGTGCTTATTTGCTATTCATATATATTATTTGGTGACATGTCTATTTAATATTTTGCCAATATTTTAGTGAGTCATCTTTTTTATTGAGTTGTAAGAGTTCTTTATTTACTTGGCATACACATTCTTTATCAGATATCTGTTTTGGAAATATTTTCTCTCTTTCCATGGCTAAACTTTTCATTTTCTAGTGGCATCTTTTGAAAAGGAAAAGTCTTTCATTTTGATAAATTCCAATTCATCACTTATTTATTTTATGGTTCATCATTCTTGTGTCCTATCTAATAAATCTTTGCCTAACCTAAGATCAAAAGGAATTTTTCCTGTAAATTATATATTGTCAGATCTTACATTTAGGTCTATGATCTATTTCACTTTGGCATTTGTGTATGAAATGAGGTGAAGATTGAAGTTCATTTTTGCATATAAATATTCAGTTATTCCAGCACCATCCATTGAAAAGATTATGATTTCCCCATTGAACTGTTCTGCAGAAAGCTGGTTAAAGCCTCCAGGTAAACGGTCTCCACAGCAGTAGCTACAGAAAGAGGTGGCAATGAAATGATTATAAAGTAATGATAGATGTGTTCAATACACATCTTATTAAAGTCCTACTCCACAGTTATTTAAAATGATTATAACGGTCTATATTTATTGATGATTAAAAGATACTTAATGAAGCACCACTTAACAAAGTGATAAAAATCATATTACAAAACAGAATATATGAGATAATTTCATGTTTCTAAATAGAATGGGAGACAATGAGATATACAAAGACAGGCCAACCGACAAAAGATCTGTTCCAAAAAAATTTTTTCGGATCATCTCTAGATGGTGAGTTCAAGGTGGTTTATTTTTTGCAATTTTCTGAAGTTTTTCAGCGTGTGTAAGAGAGATTTTCATAATAAAAAAGGCTATTTCTGCTTTGAAAAAGAAAGCATGGATGAAAAGAGACAGAAATGAGGGTGAGTAATAAATTATTACTCCAGATATAAAGGGCTCATTCATCCCATTTGCCATTAGAAAGTCTTAATGAGTCTCAACACCATACGAATAGTATGGAGAGAATCTCAGTATAGTTCCAGAAGGGGTACCCAGTATCATGAAACACATTCTGACATCTGTAACTATTATATTTGAGGACGCTACAGTTAAACACATGGCAATAGTAATAAGCTCATCAAAAATGTACAAATAATGATAGAAATTAGTAGTCAATCTATTTCAAATTAGTTTTTATTCAGATTCTGTTGCTTATGACCATAAGACAATACCAAGCTCCTGTCTAAAGAATCTTGGGGTAACTCCTAATTACCTACAATTAGATTTTCTGCCTTGCAGATTATCTGAAGTGAGTCTGGGACTATTACCCCCATTTATCCCAGGAGCTCTCCTGCAGGGGAAAGGGGTGTGTAGCCCAACATCTGTCAAGAATGGAGTTAAAGCTGATTCAAAGAAAAAATAAGATAAAAGGAATCAGGGATGAATTGGCATAGAGAAGAGATGTCTATGGAATTTCTAAGTTACTGCCTTCGTATTTTTAATAGTAAAGTTATTGGATAGCTGGGAAAGAAACAAAAGGGAATACGTGAACTTAAGTTAAAATCAGAAAGATTTCACTTTGACCAAAGAATGTGTTTTCTTAATAGGGGTCTCTCACCATTCAGTCACCAAGCTAGCTCGGGTCCTGTCCAAGGTGCTGAAGTTTTTCAATGAGGGCTAGTCAGGGTCTCGGATTCTAAGGGGGCCACGTGGGGACAGCCACTTGGATTGCTGAAAAAGTAACTGGGCTTTAGGAATCAGGATCCAAAACTTTAACCAAATATGAGTTACCAAAGTCATCATTGAGTTCATCAAGTAATACTTCCTGGAAATCAAATGTAACCTGGCTTTTGCCCATTTCGCCCAGTATCTTATATTCTACAGAGTGCGTTAGGAAATAAACATGTCTGAAGGAGCAACTTCCATAAAGAGTTTGACATCCCCTTTAGATTTCTTTCAGTGTGAGAAATTGTACTCCCAGCCTCACAGCTCTGACAGTCACAAAAATCCCTCCGCAATCACATGTGCTGGTCACCCTTGCCTTTTTCTGCAGGTGCAGGTGCAAGTGCTGCTGAGCACAGAAGAAGTGGGAAGAGGAGAAAGGAGAAGGTGAGGTTTTTTGTAACTGGGGGGAGAGTAGAGCCAGGTCTGCAGGCTTGGCTGAGTGGGAGCAATGATTTTTAAAAACCATTTGCAAGTCTGATTTAAGAAAATAATTTCACACCAACAGATTCAGGGTTCTCAGGAGGATATTTTCCCTTCCTCCCACTCTCCGATCTTGCCCGTTTCGAGGCTTCTTAAATGAGGGCTTTTGGGTCACAAATCTCTGCCTCCAAAGATTGTCAAGGAGTAAAACCTGAGTAACCCATCCATTAAATTGCGTTACTCAACTTCCCTCATGAACACCTCAAACCAGTGCACCTATATACATTTATTGAGTTAGTATTCAAAGAGGAAATATAAGTAATGTCCACCCATCATAATTACAACAGCTAATAATTATTGAACAGTCCCTATGGGCTGATACTGAGCCAGCTCCTTTCAAATATCTATCATCCCACTTTAGCTGCACCCCAACTATGAAGTCACTATAATTATCACCTCTAATATGGTCAGGGAACTGGAGCTCAAAAAGCTGTTCAAGGTAACCCCAAAGTGGAGTCAGTGTTTGAATGCTCACCTGACTCTCACCCTAACCAGAGCTTTAAGTCTGTGGGCTGGACATCTGAGAAAAGGGGACTGAACTCTGGTAGCAGTTATTGGTCTAACTCAACATGATATTAAAGCATTCATGTTTTCTTTTGGCTTCTAAATAAGATTTACCTAAACATAGCTCTTCAAAGCCTGCCGCAGCCTCCCAGCAGGACAAGGACCTTTCACCCCAACTGCCTTTATTTGGAAGGTTTTCAGACCTTTCTGCTAATACTCTGTGGGAGTGTGGCATGGCCCACCCAGAGGGCTAAGAGGAGACTTTTTTTGGCTTGTGCTTCAAGGAAAAAGAAAAAGGAAGAGAGAGAGAAAAGGAAACAAACAAAACAAAGAATAAGGCTGGCTATGTTTGTAGCACTTATTCAAAAAATTCAGAGTTGAAAAACAGATTCCTGAGGAAACCAAGATGGCGGCATAGGTTAACGCCGGAGATTGCTACCTCGAACAACCAATTCAAATTACACCTAAAAGACGGAACGGACATCATCCAGAACCACAGGAAGGCTGGCTGAGTGGAAATTCTACAACTAGGAGGAAAGCGAATATCATACCCAGACTCAGAGGAGGCACAGTGCTGAAGTGAAATTCTCAGGTGCGGAGTGCGCGCGGAGCGGGGCTGGCAGCGCGGCGCGGAGGGAGCGGCTGTGTTTACAATCCGGAGGAAGCTTCAGACTCTGGGGTCCA
>NW_006293809.1:334105-344706 GCF_000327345.1 Myotis davidii | reverse complement strand
TGGTGATCATAGCAGAATCAGGGACATAGAGAGGGAATGGACTGACTATTCTTGGGGGGGGCAAGGGGTGTGGGAGATGTGGGAAGAGACTGGACAAAAAACGTGCACCTATGGATGAGGACAGTGGGTGGGGACTGAGGGCGGAGGGTGGGGCGGGAACTGGGAGGAAGGGAGTTATGGGGGGAAAAAAGAGGAACAAATGTAATAATCTGAACAATAAAGATTTAATTTAAAAAAAAATTCAGAGTTGAAGTTGATGTAGTTTCCTAAATTGTCAAGCAATTAATTTCTACTCAAGAAAAGTTGCCAGTTAGACAAGAAACCAATTTGACAATGCTCCAGGGTTGGAGGGTTTAGCGTGATAACCTCCACTACCAAATGGCTAATATTACTAATTACAGCAATAACTAAATTTTTTTCTCAGTATTGTGCCGAACCTTGTGCTAAGTCATTTATATGCACAATCATATTTGATTAGCATAATCCCATGAAGGAGTAACTATTATTATCCCCATTTTACAGTTAAGAAAAATGAGTTAAGTGATTTCCCTAATTTTTCAATAACACAGCAGGGATTTGAACCCAAACCTGCTGAGTCTGCAGCCCAGGCTGCCAACCACTCTTCTAGACCAAGGTCAGCACACATTTCTGTAAGACGCCAGTAGATAATACTTTTAGTTTTATGGGCATGGGGTCTTTGTCACAACTATTCAACTCTGCTCTTGTAGAACAAAATCAGCAATAGACGATAAGTGAACAAATCGGCCTGGCTGTGTGCCAATAAACCTTTATTACAAAAACAGGTCACTAGCTAGATTTGGCCCAAGAGCCACAGTTTGCTAATCATCTGCTCTGTTCCTTATCACAGAGGAGAAGAGATCAGAGGTGATCTGCCATAACAAAGTACCTTAGCCTGGGTGGCTTAAACAACAGGAATGTATTTTATCCCAGTTTTGGAAGACTAAAGTTCAAGGTCAAGGTGTCAGCAAGATAGATTCTTTCTGAAGCCTCTCTCCTTGGCTGGTAGATGGCCGCCTTCTCCCTGTGTCCTCACTTGGTCTTCTCTCTTTGTGTGTCTGTGCCCCAATCTCCTCTTCCTATAAGGACACCAGTCATATCCACTCTAAGGACCTCATTTTAACTGAATTACCTCCTTAAAGACCCTGTCTCCAAATATAGTCACATGCTAAGGATATAGGGATTTGCAGGACATGGTTCAGTCCATTACAAACAGAGTAGATTTCTACAGGGAAGAGAGGAAGGAAAGAAAAGTAAGGGAAAGTACAGGAGTATAAGCTCTATGTTGGGTCATAGTGGGTGCTCAATAAATTTATTCTTATATAATTTATTTTTAGAACAGTTTTGGGTTCACAGCAAAATTTGGCAGAAAGTACAGAGAGTTCCCACACGCACCACCTGCCCCACTATCAAATCTCGCCCCAGAGTGACACATTTCTACAGCCGATGAACCTGCAATGATACATCATTATCATCTAGAGTCTGTAGTTTACATTAAGGTTCACTCTTGGAGTTTTGATAAATCTATAATGATGCATTATACAAATCCATTGACGCATCATACCGAATAGTTTCATTGCCCTAAAAATCCTCTGTGCTCCCCCTCTTCATCCTCCCCCAACCCTTTCCAAACCCTGACAAGTTTACTTTTTAAATTAACAAGAAAATTATACTTTTCTTTCCCTGATAACTTGAGATTCTGGTTTTGGTTCTAGCCCATTATTCCGGCCTCAGGGGTGATTCTGCATGTATCAACGATGGGTGGTTAGGAATCACACGCACACCCCGACCCCGCAGGCAGGAGCACGGGGCATCTGTGCATCGCCAGACATCTAGGCTCATGCCCTCTGAAGCTCCCCTTCTATTTTTAAACCAGCCATGGTGCATCTGGAGTGAGTCTTAGGCCTCCCACTTCGAGTAGTGTGATATTACAGGTGCACGTGTCAAAGGCCCAGTGGGTGTCCTACTCACGGTAACTGCTCAGAACTAGTCCCAATGGTCTCAAAACACAGGTGTCCTCTTGGAGCACGTGCTGAGAGGGGTCTGTCTGTTTTCCCTCTCTGCCTCTTGTATTCCCTCAGAGAACAAAAGGCTCCCAACAGTTCCTGATTCCGTTTTCTCCTTTATGTCAACTGAGAAGTTCCGAGAGCCCCAAGTCCAGGTCTCCCGTCTGATCTCAGTAACTCAGCTTCTGTGATACTTATCATTGCCGATGTCAGAGAAAAGGATAGGGGCTGCCCCCAATGCCCCTGACACTCACTCACTCTTTCATTCTCGTCTGTCTGCAAGGTGTCTGACAAGAACAGTAGGAGAGCGGGTGGCGATTCGCCACAGCGTACTTTCCTACTTGGGGGTGATGAGCCCATTTCAATGTCAACTGATTCAGGAATAAAATATTCCATTGCTGATTTTCCAACATCACAGAGCCCTATCCATGGCTCTGCCCAGTCCTTGTCTTACCTCCTGCCTCAAGTCCCCCTCCCTATCTCATGGTGCAAAACCACCAGCCACAGAAGGAAAGGGTGCTCAGAGGGGGTTCACACCTTGAGCTCTGTAACCTTACAGAACAGGTCCTCCAAGAATGAGGTGAGAAAGAATTGCCAGGACTTGAGATTCCCCTTACAGAATACATCACTCACTCAGCATATGATTATTATGTACTACATGCCAAGTAGAGCACTGGGAATAAATGAATGTGAAGGAAAGAGCAAAAGATGACAGTCCATGCCCTCAGGGAGCTAAAAATCTATTCAGCACACAAATGCCAATCACACAGATTGCACAGCTATGTGTAGGATGTACAGTTATGATCCACAATACTGAGAAGTTCATGGCCAGGAATGATCCCGTCAAACAAGGCTTCCCTCGGCACCTATGAAGCCCAGGCTCACATCCCCAGCTCATTCAGGCCTTGCTCAAAAGTCATCTGCTCAGAGACGATGTCCTTGACTCCCTGATGTAGCCCTCTTTCCACCGCCTTTTCTAATGCCCTGCCCCACCCTCTGCCTCAACCTCCCCTCACCTATCACCACCTGAAACAACACTGCATACCCATTGGCTTCTTTGCTAAGAGAGTAGAAGCCCCATAAGAGAAGGGACTCTGTCTTCTTGTTCCATTAGCAGCCCCTAGAACGACACCCAACGCAGAATACGGACTTGGTAAATATGTGCTGAATGAAGGAGTCAGTTATGCTCATTGCTGAAGGACCACTAGCTGATAACCAAGGGAAATGAGACCCTAGGCGGTGCCCTGGTGGTGGGGGGCCCAGGGCCCAGAGGAGGACAAAGGGACCATGGAGAGTGAGAAGCTGAGGCCCAGGCTGGAGAAGGAGGCGGGATGCTGCCTGGAAGTGCTCAAACTAAACCAGGACTGTTAAGAGTTTTGATCTTTATCCTAAAAGTGACAGGGAGCTCATGAAGTATTCCAAGTGGGAGGAGGGTGAGGAAAGGAGATGACAATATGGTCAGACCTGCCTTGTGAAGGAACCACGTGGCTGCAGTTCCGAGTGGACCACAGTCCAGCGGGGAGGTTGCTGCAGAGGAGGGGCGGGGGGGGAGCAGCTTGCTCTGAGTGGCGGTGGTGGAAGGAGTCAGGAGGGTCAGGTATACTTTGATCACATCCACAGGACCAGGTGGAGGACTGTTTAGGAAAACAGAATTGGGGGGGTGGACGGGGAAGTGCGAATGTTTCCCAGGTTTCATTCAGCAAACCACCCAGACCCAACAAGGCGGCCACGTTCTTCACCCCCCAATGGCAAAGGGGAGTCTGAGGCTTCTTGGAAACCCCGGCTTAGACTTTTGTGCACAAAGCCCAAGCTCACAGCCTGGCAAGCAGTGGCTTCAGTTCCACCCCATCCACCTCTCTGCTTGTCCTTTTCCCACCAAATCTAAGGCCTCTGGATCTTTGGGTTTTCCTTTTGCATCATAGTCATGATTCTGTTGCCTTTTCCCACTCTGATCTGAGACCTACAGCAGAACAGGGGGGAGGGGCCGCTCCTCAAGCTGCCAGGGAGAACGCCTCCGGAGCACCCCTCTCCGGGGCCCATCACAAACTCCCCACTTCAGTCCTGGTTTATGTTCTGACAGCAACCTTGCTGGTGAAGTTAATCCACCATTGAAACCCACCGAGAGCCCGTGTACAGGGCCTTTGTGCAGTCCAAAATGCAGGGTCCTCGGGGGTGAAGTGAAATTGCCAGGAGGAAATCTCTGTGAGTTACCCAGCCTGGCAAGAGGGGAGAATATCGACCAATAAGGTGTGTGTGTACGTGCCTGTGTATGTGTTATCTTATGTGCACACACGTGCGTACATGTGTGTTGTACATATGTGTCGGTTTACTGTGCATGTGCGTGTGTGTGGATGCGTGTGTAGAGAAAATACCTATAAAGTGGGGAAGGTACCCTTTCTCAGACACACACGCGTGCACACACATGCACACACACGCTTAAGTATAAAATGGAGGCAGCTTGAACCCTCACCTATGTCAGTGTGTGTTGATGACAGAGCACCAACTTCTCTCTGATGGACACAAACAAAGCCTAGAGCTGATAAGAGGTTGGGAACCACATTATGTTTGCTCAACACAAAACTGGGATGTTTCAGAGACAGATGCAAAGGGAAGAAAGAGCGTGCAGAGTAGATGAGGCTGGCCAGGATCTCTGTGATGTGGGGAAATGCCACAGCAGCTGCAAAGGTTTTATTCCAGACCCAGGCGGCCGCAGGAGGCGCTGCCAGGAAACCTTAAAGAGGGGGCTGTCCTCTCGCTGCGGGAGACTAGCGGTCGCTGGAGACCGTGGCTGAGAAGCAAATTCCAGACCCAGTTCACCTGCCCGTCTGAAGCGTTGACGCAGCCTCCCCTGCATGCAGGCGGCCTCACTGCCAATAATGCAGGAAGTTGGCCACCTCTGCTCCTGAGGCAGGCCCTCGAGCACCGACCAGCTAAGTGACGAGCTGTCTCCGATTTCAGACTGGATTCAATTCTCAGCTCTGCCAGGGACTGTGTGGTGTCAGGAACGGCACCTCGCCGCTCTGAGCCTGTGGTCTCCTCGGCAGGGCAGAAATCAGGATCGCCGCCCACCCGCGACACGGATTCCAGAATTGTCTGCGTGGATGAGATGCGATAACACATGTCAAGGGGTTCGGAAAGTAAAAAACTCACATTTTGTTTATCTACCACTTACTTAGTGCATCTTATGTTAGATATTTTTCTATGCTCTTGACAAATATTGATACATTTAATCTTCAAGACAACCCTATGCAGTTGATGCTATTGTTTTCTCTGTTGCTAAGTAAAGAAACTGAGGCAGAGAGACAATAAGGGGTGTGGCCATAGTCACAGCTGATTCATGGTGGAGCATGACTCAAACCCATCGCTGGCTGTAGAACCACGCGATAAACCACGCACTGAGCAATTGAGAATGTTTGCTGTTCTCATTGTTTTAATCCCTCATGCACCCTGAACCTCACTGCAAAATCAACTAACTCTTTTTAACAACACCATCCTTCCACAAACCTGCTCTAAACCCCTCCACAGCTCCCTCTGCTGGCAGGACTTCCAAGGCCCTTCCTCAGCTGGACGGATCCCATTATCTTCAGTCACTCCCCAGAGCCCACGCCTCCAGCGCCCTGGTCCCACGCGGACCACCTCCCAGGCCCCCTTCACTCTCCCCTCCTCACATCTGCTGGACACACTGGCTCCTCCCCAGAAATGCCCTCGCTGCTCCTTTCAGGACTTTGCACATCCTTGACCCTCCCTTTCACCACCACAGCTCACGTCTGTGGGTGAATCTTACACGAGAGGCCAGCGACAGGCTGTGAGCTAGAGAAAGAGCTCAGTGGAAGAAGTGTCCTCCAAAAAATAAATCTAGAAGCAGATTTCTGAATAGACGAAGTGGGGAGAGGAGAAACAGGGAAGCCAGTCCGTGAGCCCAATGACAAAGTTATTTAACATCTTCAGCTGAAAAGAAAAACCGGAAGGTTCAAAGTGCAATCAACAAATCAAACGTAACCCACAGGCATGTTTTCTTTGCTTCACACATTTTTAAACACAGAGAATTCCCATGAAAATTCAGATTTCTAGCTTCTTTTTTTAAATGAGATTTAGCCACCCTGGCTCACTTTTCCCCAGGACAAAAGTCTGACCTGAATAGCAGCTGTTGCCTTTACACAGGATGTTCACTCTCCAGTTTTCCACAGTCCCCACCACTCCCTATTACTCCCCAACATCCAAGTGAATTTGCCACTTATCATTATGCTTTGCTGTATTGGACTGGAAAGCTGCTTCTTATAACTAAGGATATTCCATAAGAAGAAAACTCAAACACAGACCAAGAGGAACACAAATTTCAAAGCAAAAAAAAAAGAAAGGCAACTGATTTCTGTTGTGGAAATGAAGAGTATTCTTATGTCTTTAATGTGAAAACTCCCTGCCTGATTCACCCACCTGGCATAGTAGGCCTTAGTGGTTGTCGCCCCAGCTTGATATCCTTCCTGGGATTCAGACCGTCCGGTCAAAAATATCTCCAGACTTTGCCCAGGGTCCTCTGGGAGCAAAATTGCCCCCGTTAAGAACTACTGCATTTAGTCCAACTTCAGACACCCTGGCTGTCCTGGGGCGGGTGGGGTGGGAGAGTCTGGGCCCTCAGCTTCCATAGCAGAGGGCAGGTGCCTAAAAATTGTCCTCAACACTCAATGTGGAAATTTCTCCAACATCGAATGAAAGGACATTGCATTGCAGTAATGGCCACAGGAATGCTGAAATTCCACAAATGACTGGGACCACTGCCTTCAGCTTTAGGCAGCCAGGGCTCTCTGTCCTCTTCAGCCAGCTGCGGAAATGATGAAATGCGGGACAGAAAGAATTTGAATGACCGCTACATGTTGTGACTGGATTTTGAACTGGCTCTATACTTGCAATTCATTCTTAGTACACAATTACATCTTAAGTCGATAATCCTCTCTAGAACAGTCCTTATGCAAAGCAGCCAGTAATTTTGATATATGAGAATTAAAGGGAATTTCCTAAGGCCAAATTCTGCCATGTTTTAAGAAATATGCCTTGGTTATTCTAAGAATAATTTTTCTTCGGGGATCCAATTAAAGTTATCAAAACTGTAGGTTCTCAGGATGCTAACGCTGCAATATTTTTGCACATACCTGTACAGGTTAGTATTTTCCAGGGGTTTCATTTGACAGTTGTTTTTTTTAATCTTCAGCCAAGGGGGAGGGTTTTAGAAGATCACATAATTCTAAATTGCAGACAAAAACCACAAAGCGGTGTGATCAGGAAGGCTCGTAGCGCAAGAGCGAGATTTGTGCATGGACAGCTAAAAAACTTGCCAAATAGATTCGCTTTTGAGATGCTGTGATTCTCAACGCCTTAAAGTTCAAGATGCCCTAAGCACGGTTCATAGGAGGTATAATCAAGAGACTGTGGTTTGCTTCTTGTTGCTGAAAAATTGTGGGGTGTCCCATATGGGCTAGCATCTCGTGTTTATAGATACGGTGCTCACGCTGCGAGAACCCTGGCATCCTGCTCCCCCAGGAAGACGGGACTGATGGCAAGGACAGTTGATGACAAGCCTCTCAAGTGCCTCAGTCCTCCCGGCTGCAGCCATTAACGGTGTGAGCCAGCGGAGCAGCCGGCGAGGAGAGCGAGAGGCGACGGGAGACGGTGTGATGTGTGCAGTGGGACAGGTAAATAAAGCCGGTCTGCCTGTGAGTCTGTCAGATCCTTTGTCAGCCGATCACTGGGTGAAGTTTCTGACATATCTCTGCAAAGAAGATCTGCACAGCTTGACCTTTATCATTTCATAACAAGAAAAGAATTTGCCATCACACCATGATTTCTGTTCTATGGCTTCAAAGAGAGAGAAGCAAAACCACATTCATCCATTTCGCTGTTGAAATATCACCAAGCCAGCCTGTACTCTGTGGTCTGATAGACTGGATGCCAGTTGGGCCACCAGAAGTCAAGGGTGACTGGGTGAACTGGTGGGCAAGTCTAAGATTACAGAAACTGAAATCCCCAGATTTTCTTTTTTTTTTTTTCAAAAATAAGTTGGATTTGATTTTCTTTTCCTGTAGTCCAGTGCAGGAGCCAGCAATCGTTTTCTGTAAAGGGCCAGGTAGCAAATGTTTTAGGCTTACAAACACAGGGGCAGTGGCCTTGGCCCATGGGGTTGCCGACTTCTAGGCCAGCAGCTGGCTGCTCTGCACACCTCCACAGCCTCAGAGATGCCACTAACTCTGAGGCCTGGGGGGACCGCTCAATGTGACAGATGAAATTTTGCTTCCAACAGTCAAGAAAAAACTGTAATAGCAACAGGACTTTATTCACATACTAGAGGCCCGGTGCATGAGATTCGTGCACTGGGGGGGAGGGGGGAGGGGATCCCTCACCCCGGCCTGTGCCCTCTCGCAGTCCGGGGCTCTCACAATCTGGGACCTCTTGCTCCTTCCTGCCTGCCTACAGCGGAGGTGGGAGAGGCTCTTGCCACAGCCACTGCGCTCGTTAGCCCTAAGCCCAGCTTCTGACTGAGCAGCGCTCCCCCTGTGGGAACGCACTGACCACCAGGAGGCAGCTCCTGCATTGAATGTCTGCCCCCTGGTGGTCCATGCATGTCATAGCAACTGGTCGTTCTGCCATTTAGTCGATTTGCATATTAGGCTTTTATTATATAGAATTACTAGTATTTTTACTTTGTGGATTCCATCTTCCTCCCTCATACAAATCCACAACAGGTACTTTTGGGTACATTTCCCAGCAGAGCTGCCTAAAGTCTTCAGACTCTATCCATCCCCGCATGGGGCAGGCGAGTGGGAGGTGAGGCCATGAGGCCACGTGAAACCTCTCCTCCACTCCACCCCTCTCTCCAGCACCAGAACACACCCCCAGATTCTGCCTCTGGCCAGAGGGACCCAAAACAGCACCTGTTCCCACAGCCCCGCACCCCCAGAGAGCAACCACGTAGAATCACCCAGGTAGAACCAGGGCTCCATTTCACAGGCTGATAAAGCATAACTTTGCATTTGAGGTATTGGGATTATTTTTAAATATCACTTTTCTCCTGAATGAAATCCCTTGAAACTCTTGGTGCTTTCGGAAAAGAGCAGCTCTTTCTGTCTGTCACGAAAAGCCACCTCCCTCCACCCATGCTGATTACAACACAACTGTTAGTTTCACATTTAATTCATTTGTTTTTTTCAGACTTCTTGAGTAATGTGAATTAATTCTCAGCATGGGTCTTCCCAATGCTATACTTTAAAATAATGTGTTTACATAACCTCAAATGCATGCCAAGTTGTAAAATGTGAATGTTAAAAATAAAATCCCACTTATGACACTGGCATACACGTAACCCCAGACCTCCACGTTCCTTCCCCCCGTCCAGCCCGGCCTATCATAGGACACTCACACACTGAAAAGGGTTTCAACTTCTTTGAGCTTCTTCGGCCAGGAGCCCCCAACTCTCAAGGTGAGTGAGCTACGGCCTGGCCGTTTTTGAGAACCAGGACGAGCCATTCACAGCCCCTGAAAGCCGGTCCTCACAGAGGAACAGCGACCTGATGGGACGTTGTTCCTCCAGCCAGTGAGCGAGGGTTCCTAAGAGGCTGGCAGCAGCGTTCCTAGCAGAGGTGGAGCAACTTCAGTAATGGGATTAGCCCTTTATGGACGCGAGGCGGGGAAGTCCCCAGGGCTGTGGGGTGAGAAAGGCAGGCGTCATTCTCTCACAAAAGATGTTTCTCACCTTGCTAAGCACACACAGCCCAGCACATAGCCTCCTGCCGACTTATGAGCCCACCTCCTCCCTGTCATCAATGCACACGTGCCGCTGTGGGTGAAAACTGATTCTAACTTGGAAACCCGGGTATCTATCATCCATGCTCTTTAGCCTGTACATATTTATTCTGCGTCTTAATTAAGGCCAAAATATGAATACTTTAGATGGATGGTTGCTTTTTTCTCCTATGCATAGCTTACAGGCAAATCACCTGGCAGAAGTCCAAACGTTAAGCAAAGACAACAAAGACTGTGACACTTGAATAAGTTCCAGTCTGGACACAGCCAGCCCAGGGGAGCGGGGAAGGTTCTCTCCTTTCCAGGGACCATCTCGAGACGGGCAGGGCCTGTGCCCCTGCAGCCTCAA
Source organism: Myotis davidii (assembly GCF_000327345.1). Taxonomy (NCBI): domain Eukaryota; kingdom Metazoa; phylum Chordata; class Mammalia; order Chiroptera; family Vespertilionidae; genus Myotis; species Myotis davidii. The sequence goes on along the minus strand of NW_006293809.1, from coordinate 334,542 downwards.
AAGAATGAGAGGATAAAACACCGAAGTTTGGGGATGAGCAACACAGCTCTCCATGGGGAACCTCAGGAGGGAGGAGGCCGGGGCGTGGGGAGATCCTCATGTTCCGCAAACCAAGCCTGGAGTAATCCGGGGACACAGGAATGAAATCCACAATTACGGAACCGGAAGCTCGCCCTTGACATTTGGTTTAGACCGACCAGGCTTTCCGGTGAAATGTTGGATGCTTTGAATCCCTGAGAGGTCTCCCCATGAATAAACTATAACTCCACCTGAACCATGCCCAGGTGGGTGTCAAGGAGTTCTTTTTCATCCAAAAGCAGGCCAAACCGGAACCACGCCGCCTTGTGAATAAGGGTTTGTTGGGTACAGCCGTGCTCACCTGCTCACATGTGCCCTGCGGCTGTGCTCGCGCTGGGAGATTTCCTCTCTGACCTCTA
>NW_006293809.1:325446-333748 GCF_000327345.1 Myotis davidii | reverse complement strand
GCCCCCCGCCCTTTCCGCTGTTCTCCTTCAGGAAAAGTAGGGGCAAAGGAACAGAGACATTTTGACTTCCCAGATTCTCCCCGTTGTCCTGTCTCTCAGTCTCACAGAAGCAAAGAGGAGCTGCCGCAGATTCTCCCTGAGCATCTTCCTGGAGGTAAAGCAGCCCCTCTTAATTCTCAGGCATCACCGCCCGCGACTGTTAAACACGTGCAGACAAGCTAACGAGAAAAACAGAAACACCGCCACGGACAGTGCCGACGTCCCATGGGCCCACAGGCCAGCACTGGGCTGGTGCTTCGTCCCCATCATCTCACGGGAACATCCACCACCACAATGCAGATCCTGCTAGGTCACCATTTTCACTGTTGGCGAGGGACAGAGGCATCCCTGAAAACCCCAAGCCTGTCAGATTTCCAGTCAGGTTTTCTTAACTGTACCTCCTGAGAGGCCTGGGCTCTGGCCCTGCTGAGAGTGACAGCTGACAGACCCATCGGGAGCAAGGGATGCAGCATACCCATTTCACAGATCGGGAAACTGAGGCTCAGGAAGGTGAAATGTCCCACCTGAGGTGGTGCAGCACCTGTGAGGGGTGTTGGGGAGCTGGCTCCGGACACCATTCCCGCTCTCTCGGCTTCCCATCTGTAAGTTAAGGGGCAGGGGGTGACTTTCCAGGACTCTGAGCTAAGATGAGTAAAGAGTAACTTTGAAGATGTAATAAAAACAGTGATTTTGCTACACAAATAATGTTGCGAGCCATGAGAGAGACTTCCAGCCCTGCCCCAACCTCAGACGCAGCTGCCCTGCCCGGGGTCACCGTCGCTGTCAAGCCCTGCCTCTCAGCCATGAGGCAAGACTTCACTTCCACATGGACAGGAGGACTGTCTCCTTCCTCCGTGTGAATTGTCAGAGGTGCGCAGGGTTCCCAGAGCCCCGGTTAAAGGCTCACTGAGTCGGTGGGTCGGCGGAGAGATGTGGATAAAGCAGAAAGGACGGAGATCACACCACGGTATTGAAGTTGTTCACTGGGGGCTGGAAAGGGCTTTTTGCCCCCACAATTGAGTCTGCTGTCCTTGAGCGAGTACCCCGATTTCCTCTGCAGGAATTGTCTATCCTATAGGATCAGTCTGGCCCTCCCTCGCCTGGCAAAAGCTGCCAACCCTCCCGCCCATCCCCCTGCCAGGTTCCTCCGAGCTCATTCCGGGAACCCCAAAAGGAGGGTCTTCCCAGGCAGGCTCCCTGTGACCCTGGCAGCAGAACCCTCTGCACCTGCCTCCCCTGCCCTGTGCCCGGCTCACGGCCTCCAGGAAACCCCCTTGCTGCTTCCGCTCACAAAGCTGGCTGCTTTTCCTGTGGCCAGCCAGCCGCCTTCTCACAAGGGGAAGCACCGTGCTTGAGAAACAAATTGCTTTCCTTCGGTATCGTTCAGGCCTCTCTTCTGAGAGTGTTTTAAAACAAATTTTGTTTCTACTTTCCCCCTTTAAAAAATCTAGATAGCCGTTTTAAGTTGCCAGACAAGGCAGAAATGGACTAAATATGGACAGCCCTGCAAAGAGCAGTGTTAAGAGCTGTACTGTATTAATAGCTGTTGTAAAGGGTAACGTGCCTGTATTTCATCATTCAGACCCAATCGCCCAGCGCCAGCTTTCTGCCCAGCACTGCTTCTGAGGACTCCCATAAGCAGAGATTCTTTTATTTTTTAATATGTTTTTATTGATTTCCTTAGAAAGAGAGGATGGGAGAAGGAGAGCAAGGGAGCAATATTGATGAGAAAGAAACATTGATTGGCTGTCTCCTGCACCCCCTCTCCCCAGGCATGGGTCCTGACTGAGAATCTGGGACCTCTCAGTGCATGGGACAACACTCAGCCAACTGAGTCCCATGGACCAGGGTGGCCAGGGCAGTACTTACTGTTGTTACTGGAAAGGGGGCCGGCCCTGAGCTGGTCGGCCTAGGGCAGGCTGGTGGTATGTGGGGTCTTGCCTTTGTGCAGGAAAGATTTCACAATGTGAGTCCAGGTGATTTTTAGAGGAAGCTTACAGTGAAACAAGCAAGGACCTAAGATAGAAGAAGCAACAGGAGAGAGACCAGGCGGGGAAATGAGCCCAGGCTGGGCTGCTCTGCTCACTAAGAAGTCAGAGAAAAGGGGATCTTGAGGACAGGCTCAGGGGGTTAGCCCAGGATGAGCTGCCACTGCCCACTGCTCCCTGGTGCGAGCCTCTTGGGGTCCCTTAGGGTTTAGGAGATGCACGTCGGTGGGGGGAGCAGTGGCAGGGAAAGGCCAGGGAGTGCTCCTGGGAGGGAGAAGCACCAATGAGAGAGATTCTTTGAATTCAGCTGAGCTTGGCCTCCACCTATTGTCCAAACAGGTGCCCATTTTCTGCAAAGCGTTCATGTCGACTCCTGTTTACTGTCCTATCACGACAAGTTCACTAACCGCTAGCGTGATGCATGGCGTCTACAGATCTCTCGCCTCTTTCATGAACATCATGTGAAAGGAAACTGTCGCTAGGCACGCTTTGCTCCCAGGGAACCAGGGATGCCTGTGAACAACTGACTTCTCCGTGTGCTCGCAAACGCTCTGCATAAATCGCTGCCCCACAATTTAGATCATGCCACGGCGTCCCATCATATTTGGAGTAAAATCCAAACTTCTGACTACATAACAAAGCCCCCCATTAAAAGGCCACTTCCAGGAGCTCTAGCTGGGCGGGCGGCCCCTCCCCCACCCCGCTGCCCAGCTGCCCTGCTGCTGCCCACGTGCCCAGTGGCCTCTCACCTCTGGGCCTTGCCCTTGCTCTTCCTCTGCCTGGAGCACGCCTCCAATCTCCTGCTCGCCTGGCTCCTGCTCGCCATTCAGACCTCGGCAGAAGCATCACCCCTTTATTTCAGAAGGCTTTTCCAGGCCACTTGGCCTAAGGTGCCCCCACCCCAACTTGCTCGCTCATATAGTAGCACCCGGTCTGTTTCGCCTGCCCTGCATTACATGTGACGCCAGCTCTGCCTCCTTATCAGTTGCCTCAACTACAATATGCGATCCCTGAGAGCAGGGACCTGATGTTCTGGCGCTTAGCGCCTGGCACAGCCGGCCTGCGGAAGAAGCCGAGGTAAGAATGGAGAGAGGAGGGGGCGGGGGGAGCAGAGAGGCAGAGGGACAAAGGCCTTAGGAGGCACTGGGAGCCATTTCTGTAACCTACGTTTTCCAAAACTAGGACATCATTGGCCTGTCCCTGAACCTTCTGATCATCGTGAGTTTTGTGGGGCTGCATATAGTTTTGGAGACCCTGCCCTTTAATAAAGTGAGTACAAAATTATGAACATAGTACCCGGTATGGATGTGTCTGGTGTTTTTCTAATGAGGAAAGACATCACAATACATGGTGTCTTGTAAACTCAATCCCTTTCTTCCTGGATCTCGCTGCATAATTTGCTGGAAATACTCAGATAGAAACGCATCCTGACAGTGGTCTGGCCTCACTGTCCACTGGAGCACTCTTCAACGCCCAGCGACACCCGGGACTCGCAGGGGTCCAGGCAGGGGATGTCCCCAAAATGGTGCTTCGCCGTTCTCCAGCACACCTGCCTGGCATCTATCAAACAGCACTCCGGCTGGACAAGCCTTCACTCGCATTACGTCACGTCACCCTCACAGTCAGCCCAGAACGAAGCCCCTGAGAACAATCCCGCCTCAAAGTTGGGGGAGCTGCTGGGAGAGTCTGCGGTGACTCCCCCCAGTATTTCTCCATCACGTCCCAATGTGTGTTCAGTATCCAGTGGTATCTCCCACGTTCCTAGGGAATCGTGGGCTCATTAGAAAAAGTCCAAGAAAGCCACTGTCTCTCTAGATATCTTTCACTTTGACTGCATCCAAACAATATTCTTTATGAATTATTTACTTTCCCAGCTGTGGCTCACAAAATTAAAAATAGAATTACCATACAACCCAGAAATGCCACTCCTGGATATTTATCCAAAGAAAACAAAAACACTGACCCAAAACGATATATGCATCCCCATGTTCACTGCAGCATTATTTACAACTAGAGGTCCAGTGCATGAATTCAGTTATGGGTGGAGTCCAACTGGCCCGCCCCAATCGGGGCTGGTGGCTTGGGCCGGCCAGGGGGAGGAGTCACGGGCAGTTGGCTGGTTGGCCCCACCCCTTGGTCAAACTCCCTGTCGAGGGGGAAATTTGCATATTAGGCTTTTATTATATAGGATAGCCAAACTATGGAAACAACGTAAGTATCTATCAACAAATGGATGGTTAAAGAAAATGTGACACACTGGCCAGTTTTCTTAGTGGTTAGAGTATCAGCCCTTGGACCAAGGGGTCAAGTTTGATTCTTGAGCACATACCTCAGTTTCAGGCTCAATCCCCAGCCCAGTCAAAGCACATGCATGTAGCAACCAATCAATGTCTCTCTCTCTCTCTCATCAATGTTTCTCTCTCTCTCTCTCTCTCCCTCTCTCTCTCTCTCTCTCTCTCCCTCCTCTCTCCTCTTCTGCTCTCTCTAAAAATCAATGAAAAAATATCCTCAGGTGCAGATTAAAAAAAAGAAATTGTGAAATATATATGTATAATGCTATAAAAAATGAAATTTTGCCATTTGTGACAACATGGATGGACCTTGAATACATTATGCTAAGTGAAATAAGTCAGACAGAAAAATAAAAATACCATATGAATGCACTTATATGTGAAATCTCAAGAAAAAATTAAAACTACCAAGCTCATAGATAAAGAGAACAGACTGGTGATAGCGACAGTTGGGGGGTTTGGAGGATGAAATGGGTGAAGGGCAGACTCAAAAGTACAAACTTCCTGTTATAAAATAAGTAACCTGGGAGGTAATGTACAGCATGTGACTATCATTAATAACACTATATTGCATATTTGAAAGTTGCTAAGAGCATAACTCATCACAAGAAAATAAATTCTATGTGTGGAGATAAATGTTAACAAGACTTATTGTTCTGAGCATTTCACAATATAACCATAGTGATCAATCAAATCACTATGCTGTACACCTGAAACTAATATAACATTGTATGTCAATCATACCTTAGTTTTTAAAAAGAGAAAGATCTGAAGCTGTAACCTAAAATGAAAAAAATTTAGACACTTAAAAAGTCGAGAAAAGATATAGACTGCTCTGAAATCTATATATATAAAAGCCTAAGTGACCATTACCACAGAACGACCAGAACAACCAAAATGACCTGTTGACTAGTCACTACGATGCACACTGACCACCAGAGGGCAGATGCTCAATGCAGGAGCTGCCCCCTGGTGGTCAGTGTGCTCCCACAGCCAACCACTCGTGGCACCTCCCCCTGGCCACCCAGCCAACCTCCTGGTCCCTCCCCCCAACTGGCTGGCCCCCCAATAGGCCTTGATCACCAGCCAGGCCGAGGGACCCCAACCGTGCACAAATTCATGCACTGCACTTCTAGTATACAAATAATTGAACTATAGAATACCCTTGAAGGAGTGTAGCTTAGTGCATTTTAAGCTTTTATAGCATAAATAAATGTTATCAAAGTGTTTTCAGAGAAAACACAACTTGTTTTAGGACTAAGTAAAACCCATTAGAATTACTCTACAGAATCCCATTAAAGAATTAGAAAGATAATGTCTCTAAGGAGAATCTGTGTCTAAAAAAATGCTGTACACTTGACGACTGATACAGTACCAGAAAGTTTTAACATTCTTCTCATCCTGCCAAAATTTATCAAAGCTAAGATGGCGATCCTCACGTACAAATGGGTGAATTTAATCTCCTTAACCAAGAATCTACTAAAGGGGATCGTGGTGCTGTTTTCAGTGGATAACTGGTTTTGTCTGCCTGGAATCCAATACTCCATCTCCCCATGGCCACCCCTCCTCTTACTTTGAGGAACTGCCCCTCCACCATCCAATGGACCCGCCCTCTCCCAAGGAGGGCAGGTGACTCAGATTGGCCAATAAGAGCCCCCTGACTGCAAACACAGTGATTGACCCAAGGAAGAGCACATGACCCAAACAGAGCCAGTCAGAGTCCTTATTCCAGGAAAGGAAATGCTCCCATTCCTACTGAGATGTGGGCATTGAAGATAGTAAGCCGGGGCTGCCCATAGCTCCTCTGTTGCGATGTAGATTTGGGAGGGTAGACAATTGATGGTGAAGCCAATACAGAGAACTGCAGAGCCAAAAGGCAGAGAGAAATGTGGTCCTATAGTAGTTGAATTCATGGATCCAGCTGCACCTGAAGTTTGGACCAATCCTGGTCTTTTCGTTTATTTAGCCCAATTAATTCCCCATATTGCTGGGGCCATTTTGAATTATGTCTGACTTGGAAGCAAAAGAGTCCTGACTAATATGCACTTAGTCAGTTATCAGCAACAGGGATTTGTTTGTTCAGTAATAAGCATGGTCCTGCTGATCCCCTACCAGCTTCTCCTGGGTCCTTCTTATAACTAAGGACAAATGGTATCAACATTGTTATAACCTTTCTTTCATTAGTTTCATGCTCTTACCTCCTGAGTTAGTGCCGTGAGTCAATCCATACTATAAAGGCATTGTTCTGCGAACAATAAGTACTGGCAAAAAGAACAAATTCTCTTTGACAGTGACTGTCCTGGGAGTGAGAATAAGGCCCCAGAGCAGACCTCAAAGTCGTCTCACCTGCGGGCCGTGCGGTCATTTACTCCTGCCGGATCCACCGTAAGCCCCACTCACTCCAGTAGTTGAGTCACAGCAGTTTAAGAATGACTCAGAGCAACCTACCATCCAGATTTTCTCCAAGGAAAAGAGTTAGCAAGCCTAGGGGTCTGGGATGTCAGTCAGAACCCAGACTCAAGACCCTGCTCTGCCACTCACTGGCTGTGTGTCTCTGGGTCGCGTTCTCCTCTGTGCAATGAGCATGGTCGTTGTTCCTGCATCGCAGGATCCCTGTAAGGCCCAGATGAGACATCACAGGGGAGGAGCCCAGCTCCAGGCCAGACAGGAAAGTGCTCCACTAACGTCGTCACTCAATGTCTGCATTCATTCCAACCCTCACTGACCTCACCCCAAAGCCCAGGGCACATGAAGCGGGGAATATACACAAAATGTATCAGTCTTGCCTCTTGACATCAAATAACTTACTGCCTGTTAATCAGGGCACTAGGATTAGTATTTCTGTAACTCTTAATAAAATAACAATGGGTAATGCTTCCTGGAGGAGGCCCTGGGGATTTAGCAATCAGTTAGACAACGATCTTTGCCTTCATGGAGGGTTCGTTCTATTGGAAGAGACCAGCAGTAAGGAATTCGGTCATTTAAAGTTCTGACAAGGACAACAAAGGAGCCCACAGCGCTGAGGGAGCCGCACAGGGAGTTCGAGGTCAGGAGTCCTGACCTGAAAGGAATGTATTAATAAAGCAGCCGCAGGGGGACCAGGAAGCTGTGGAAGGCAGAAGCAGAAGAAAGGGGGCAGGCCCAGCAAAGGGGCAGCCTCCTGCAAAGTCACAGGCAGCACCAGCCTGACCTGCAGGGGACTCTGGAGTGTAAGTCACAGCTCAGAGTGGTCCCAACCCGAGGCCAACGAACCAGACTCTCAATCCCCATGCCCCTCGCCGTCAGCAAAGGGCCGCCTGGGAGACATGCCAGGAGCTCCTGGCTGTGGTGGCTGTGAGCGAGGGGGCCCCAGCAGCCAGGGGAACCCTTCAGTGCAGAGAGGTACTGGCCAGGGGAGGCGGCGAGCGGGGGAGAGGCCGGGGTGGGGGGAGGAGGGCAGAAGCCCATGAAGCCAGGCAGGAGACCTCAGAGAGGTTAGAGACAGCCCAGGGGATGTGGGCACAGCTCCCAGTGTCCATTACACAGGGACCCAAACCCCCACTTAAGGATGAGCCACCAGAAAAGGCTTCCCTGAGGAAGTAGCATTGTAGCTGAGCCAGAGCAGGTAGGCAATGAGCAGGAGACGTTCACTCTGAGCTCATGAAAAGGGTCATGTGTGTAGATGGAATATTTCTGCGGGAGGCAGTGAACACGGGACGGTGTAGTCTGCCAGTCCCATCAGGGCCTGTCTGCAGCTGTGCCTCTCTCTGCAGAGACGCGTGTTAGCAGTCGTGCCAGGTGGCCGGGCTGATGGCTGCCACTGTGACAAGCACCGCAGCTGGAGAGCAAGGCTTTTACCAGGAAGCCCTGACAACCTCAGCCTTTCAGAGGCCAAGTCATGATAAACCCTCCCAGAGACAGGGCACGTGTTGGCACCCCAGGCTGCCACCCAGCGGAGGCCCTTGTCCGCAGCCCCTTGCTCCTGGTGCGCAAGTTCTGAAAGAG
>NW_006293809.1:324529-325379 GCF_000327345.1 Myotis davidii | reverse complement strand
GGGGCGCAAGAAACACCGTTCACAGGAACACAGATCTGGATCTATCCGGCCCAGTGTTCCTCCACTTGGGACAGATGTCTTCAGGATCTCCACTCCACAAAGGGGAAAACTGAGGCTGAGAGAGGCCCCAGGAGGCCTTGGCCATGTCTGCAAACATCTTTACTTTGCGTGGCTCCAGTTGGCAGGGGCGCGGGAGGAGGAGGAGGCTTCAGACGTAGAGGTCAGGGATTCTGCTAAACACCCTCCAATACACAGGCAGCCCCACAAGAGAGAGTTCTCTGGCCCCGATGTCATACTGTCAAGGCTGAGGAACCCTGATCTCGAACGATGACCAAGTGTGTGGAAAGGATCGATCTCCAGTCTACAACCTCTCTAGCCTTAGCCACGATCGGTGGTGAGGTGTGTGTAAGACAGGGTTTCCAGGGTCAAGCAGCAGAAACTATGTTGAAACTCTCTTAGCATAAGACGCTTATTGCTCAAATAATTGATTAGTCCACGCATGGCTGCTCCAGGGACTCTAATGATGTCATCAGGAGCCTTTCTCACTCCCTCCCTCCCTCTCTCCCTCCTTGCTCTGTTCTTTTTCCCTCCTGTTCTGCCTTGTCCTCAAGCAGCCTCTCTCTAAGGCACACACAGCTTACGTCCTACAAAACTGACCACCCCGGGGGGCAGGGGAGCCCCTCCTTCCTGAGGCTGCCGTTATGTCAGGATCGAAGAATTGGCTTGATTTTCTAACGTGGATGACTTGGCCATCCCTGAACCAATCACCTTGGCCAGGGGATGCAGGAACTCTCAGGGGTTGGGCTCGAGTCCCATGTCCATATCTGGATCCAGGATAAGTAAGCCCGCC
>NW_006293809.1:321532-324398 GCF_000327345.1 Myotis davidii | reverse complement strand
GGGGGGGGGGCGGGGTTGGCCAGAAGAGGTCCAGCGGGGAGAGAGGGACCTAGGTAATACTTTCAACAATAGAGGGTGGGGGGGGGGCGGGGTTGGCCAGAAGAGGTCCAGCGGGGAGAGAGGGACCTAGGTAATACTTTCAACAATAGAGGGTGCTCTATGTGGGGCGGGGTTGGCCAGAAGAAGTCCAGGGGGGAGAGAGGGACCTAGACAACACTTTCAACAATAGAGGGCGCTCTATGTGTCGCTGCATCCACTGCTCACATCAACCACAGATCAGTGGAGCTGTATTGTGCTCATGCTACAGACATGGGAGCCGTAGAGAAGGCTGTGACTGCAGCGTCTGGAGCCAGGCGGCCTGGGTTCAGTTCCCGGCTCACCATTTAGCGCTGGGCAAACCCTAACATTTTGTGCTTTGGTTTCCTGGTCCTTGTCTGCAGAGGGAAGTGGTGTATATGTATCAATTAAATGAGTTGGTGCATATAAAGGGACAGGCCAAGAAGCACTGGATAAATGTCAGCTGTCATTGTTGAGAACTCACCCAGCTACTCGCCTACAGCAGGAGAAACTGAGATCTAGAGAGGAAATCCGTCTCCTTCCAGATCACGCAGAGGGTCTGTGGCAAGTGCAGGGCCAGGGGTCCCCCTGTCCTGGCCCCTGAGTTCACGTCACTGCATCGTGGGCCCTTCTGAAGATTTCAGTCCCCGAAACGCCATCAGCCCAGCAGCGGGCAATGCGTCCCAGACCTCAGTGCTCATTGATTTATCCATTTTCCATCCACTGTGAAGTCCGGCCTCCGGGAGCGGAAAGCTGTCCCAGCCACGGTGGGGGTTCCTCCTGCTCCCAAGGCTGCAGATGGGGGGAGGTCCCCATCTTGGGGTTCATCACACGCTGCTCTGGCTTTCCTGGCAGCTGCCCTCCCGCAGCCCTGGCTCCCTAGAAACCCATCAGGCCATGTATTTATGACTTGCTCCTTCCATGTGTGCATCAGCTGTGGAGCAGGCGAGGCCGTGTGCCCCCTTCACGCCGCAGGAGAGGCACCGAGAAGGAAGGTTATGGCTCTGTTTACTTTGCCGAGTGCTGTTTTCCCAGCTGCCTCACAATCGACTCTCCACAGCCACACCACAGCCTGTTTTTAACCAGGGCGCTTTTTCAGATAACCACCAAAGTGCCGCTCGGTGACACGGGGCCTCGGCAGAGGCACAAAGACAAATGCTAATTCTGAAATTAAGTTTCTGTCTCCCGGCTTGCCTAAGACAACGGGACCAGAGAATGGGAGTGAGTGATAGGAAGTGATGATGGAACCATTCACGTTGACATTGAAGAAAGACAGGTGTCACCACCGTAGAATTAACATTCACTGTGCGTTTATCATATGCCAGACACAAAGCATTCTACTGATACAGATGTCTCCGGTATCTCTGCTTCACAAGGGGGGAAACTGAGGCTGAGAGAGGCCCAGGAACTGGGCATCCAAGTCGCATTGGGTACAGGGGGGAGGCCGCGGCATGAACCCAGGCGTGCTGCCTCTGAAGCCCAGGGACTTGGGTGCTATGTAAACCCCTCCCGGCCTGTGCACAGGGACATGGCCTTTCCCAGATCTGCAGGTGACTTCCAGTAACCAGCTCCCTGTCTAACAGATATTAACTAACCGCAGGTCGTTAGCCACTATGAGGTGGGTACCCCCAACCACCTAGAACCATGGTCAGCAAACTGCGGCTCATGAGCCACATGAGGCTCTTTGGCCCCTTGAGTGTGGCTCTTCCTAAGCCTTAGGAGTACCCTAATTAAGTTAATAACAATGTACCTACCTATATAGTTTAAGTTTAAAAAATTTGGCTCTCAAAAGAAATTTCAATCGTTGTACTGTTGATATTTGGCTCTGTTGACTAATGAGTTTGCCGACCACTGATCTAGAACCTTCTTTGCTCCCTTGGGAGAACAGGCTCAGACATTCCTGGAGGAGGAAATCAGGCCAGTTCTGAAGGAAAGACTGGTATGGACATCAGCTGGGGGATGTAGGGGGAGTGCAGCATTTCCCTTCCTGGTTACTGAGACCAAGTCAGACATGAGGACCATGTTGCTCAGTGAATAGGGTGTTACCAGACCTCGGTTTAAATGTCACCTCTTGTGGTCTAGGCGGCTCCTGGGGCAAGTGACACAATCTCTCCAGGAATGCTCTCCTCTGCGTGTAAAGTGGAGAAAAGAATTATATCCAGCACCTGGGGTTCTGTAAGGATTAAGCAAATATCTCAGTCATTCACTGAAGTTTCGAGTTTGCCTGCAGAAATTCGGCTGCAGGCTGCTCCCTGCTCTGAGCTGCTGTCAGAGGTTGTCATCACCGAGGGTCCCTGGCCTCGAGAATCCCCACGGCCACCCACAGAAATCCCTCTGGTGGAGCCCAAGCCATCTGCACTGACTCCCCAACTCCCCGACAGAATAGATCCCATAAAGCACGCATGTCACGTGATCTTACTCACGTGGAATCTAATGAACAAGTAAACTGATAAAATAGATCCAGAGACATAGAAACATGGGGAAAGGTGGAGGTGGGTGGCTGGAGATCAACCAAAGAACTTGTATGAGTATATGCATAACCCATGGACACAGACAATAGGGTGGTGAAGGCCTGGGGCGGGGGCCGGTGGTGGGCTAGAAGGGGTCAATGGGGGAGAGGGGAGCATATGTAATACTTTCAACAATAAAGATTTTTAAAAAAGAGTAAAGGAGCCCTGGCTGGTGTTGAGCACTGGCCCAGGAACCCAAGAGTCCTGGGTTCACTTTCCAGTCAAGGGCATGTACCTGGGTTGTGGGTTCCATCCCTGTCCCAGTTGGGGCACATGCAGGAGGCAACCAATCGATTGAG
>NW_006293809.1:313151-321488 GCF_000327345.1 Myotis davidii | reverse complement strand
TCTCCCCCTCCCTTCCACTCTCTCTTTTAAATAAAATCAATGGCAAAAATATCCTCTGGTGAGGATAAACAACAACAAAGAGTAAAGGAACTGGCTGTTACAGAACAGTCATGGGAGAACACAGTCGGGAATATTCTAATGACAGCATGGTGCTGGATGGGTGCAGGACTTAATGCCTGGCCACAGGGGTGTACGCCTGAAACCAATATAATGATGTATGTCAACTGTAATTGAAAATTAAAAATGATTTTAAAAATTTAATTTAAAAAATAATAAATCCCAGAGCAAGCGCTGTGCCCGATGCTGAGGCAAACAGCATCTGCTCATATGGTTTCCATCGTGAAATACAAGCTGATTTCCTAATCAGGAGTTTGAACAAAGCAGGTAACAGAGGCATACTGACAGAACATTCTCCTTCCCAGCATTCCTCACGCCGATGGCCCGAGATCACCTGGGGTCAAGTCACTTATGCCTGTCCCAGTTCTCCATGAAATACGGTAGTTTGTGCAAAGCCTGCCTGCAGCAATGACCTTAGCTGGGTGAGCACCTCACCGAGGCAAGGCATCAAGCTAAGCCCTCCCTCCATAAACAGGAGGACCTCGCCCTCACATAGAAATGGCAACTATTTCCACTTCGCTGTGAGGACGCTGTGACTCCGAAAAGGCCATTTCTCACCCCAAAAACACTCCCTGAAGGGAACAGCACTGAGCTTCCAGCCATCGTGGGCCGGTCACAGAGCCAAGATCACGGCTGTTCTGCTGGGGGTCAGAACCTGTCTGCAGGAGGAAGGGCCTGCTGCCTACACAATTTATCCTTCATAAAAAGTGGAATTCACCCCCAGAATCCCAGGGGCCAGACCAGACACCCCTAGTAATAGTCTGCACCCTCTTGGTTCCTGAAACCCGCCATGCCACCAGCTCCAGAGGCGCCTGCCTCAGGCACGTGGCCACTTGTGAGGACTGGCATAGCCTGCCTTTGTTGTTACCCAAAGTCAACACTTTTTTTATATAATCGCTGCAGTAGACAGGCTCTTGAGTTGGAAAGGGCAGAACCCAACCCAACCTGGTTAAGAGAGAAAAATATTCCATGAGTAGGTTGGCCATTAGGAAGTCCAGGTGCAGAGGCAGAGACAGATCCAGGCCCTCAAGTAGTTCCCTGACATTGACCCTTGACCCTGCATGCTCAGTGTCAGCTTTTCCTCCCCATGGTCAATGGCAGCTGTGAGGTGTAGGCCGGACCCAGCAGCTGGCCCATCCCAGATGAAACGAGCTTGTGGCCCTCAGTAGTCCAGCAGAGATCCCAGGTTACTTTTCATTGGTCCATTTGGGGGGTCACATGCTATCTCCTGCACCAATGACTTTCTGGGACAAGGAAGTGCAGTCATTTGATTAGACAGATCTAAGTCATGTGAGCATCCCTAGAGCCTGAGGACAGGAAAGCCCCACCCCAAGGACCTAGAAAGAGTAGTAGATGCAGCCCCACAAATGGAAATCGAGGGACAGCCAGCAGCAGAGGACGCAGCATGAGAGGCCCAACAAGAGCCCCGGACGCCCACTGTCTAACTCTCTTTTCCTCCCTCTCCCAGTCAAAGGGCACCTCATGTCCATGCTCTGTCCTCTGGCCCATTTTCCTGACCTCGTTCTGTGGCAGGAGAGCAGCACAAGGCCGTGCAGGAAGTTGTATAACTACAGGATAGGATAAGGGCGGAGGGGGAGGAAGGGAGGGAAATGGCCATTCTTTTCCCCACATTTGCAGCAGTGCAGGGTCTCGGGTTTATGGGTAGACATTAAGGAAGCTTTGCATGAGGGCTGCTTTATGTGCGAAAGCGTTTAAGCAAGGAGGCACTTGGCTGCTCCCTCTAAATGAAAAATTTCAATTAGTCTGAAGAAGTTAATTACACCATCCTTTAATAACTACACCGTGATTCTACAAATCCTCTATTAATTGATTCATCCATATGAGCCCCCACTCCCAACCAAGAATCAGCAAACAGAGAAAGAAGCAGCTCTGGGGGAAAGACAGCTTTAAGCTGTGCTGTGTCGTCTGCTGGCAGGCAAGGCAGAGCAGACAGCGTGGGGAGCACTGAAGGCGTGACCAGGAGAGGTTTGGGAGGTTTGTCCTAAGAAACTAATGAATCAGGAGCTTTCCCAGGCGACTGCAGCCGGGGATGCTGGCAGGTGTGTCTGGCCGATGCAGCAACTCAAAGAAAAAGCAAGTCCAGGAAGCTTGGTCTAGACAATTTAAAAAAGCACTACTGGCTCCACATTCCCCGCCCCAAGGTGGACTGGGGGCCTGCGACACACAGCAGCTTCCTTGGGAGAGAGAAGGTCACTAACATGGAAGTCAGAAGCCAGGGCATTCCAGACCAGGCTTTGAAAGCACTGACTTTCCATCCTGAAGCTCACAGTGTAGGCCCCGCGACACAGGCATCAGACCCTGCTCAGCCACAGGCTGGCTGCGTGGCCTGGGGCAAAACCTCTTTGACTCTGCTCCCCCACCTACTCCATGGAAGAAATAAGCACCCATGTCATAGGCGTCTCACGACAGTGCCGTTACATAATGCACATAAAGTGTTTAAGCAGTGGTCTGGAACATAGTAAGAATTCAATAAACATACCTTTGTATTCATCAGCCGTTACCCTAACCATGTTGCAGAACAAGCCACTTCTGAAACTCAGGGACATCCAACAATAAGCGTTTATTTCTTCTGCACATATCCCAGGTTAGCTGGAATTCCGTGGGCGTGGTTTCAGGATGCAGGTGGCCCCTAGTCTGCATCACACATCTCTCACCCTCCTCACACAGGGAGTTACGGAGGCAAGGGCTGCGCATGGAGATACGCAATAGCTTAGGGGGGCAGCTCTAACCCTGGAAGGACATTTCAGGATGGCTCACGTCCCCTAACTTCCCATTGGCCAAAACAAATCACATGGCCAAAACCCAAGCCAAGGGCAGGGAAATGTATTCCACGCAGGGGGGTGGGAGGGAAGGAATTGTATTTGCCAAATAACTTTCTGATTCAGCGCAACCACCTATGAGCACACAATGACTGCAAAGCAAGTTAACCCTTTGCCCTCGATAAGCATCTATGGCATGAGGGATGGCTTCCATTTTGGACGCGTGGCAGTTAACTGGTTAAGATATGGTGAGTGTCAAATGAGTGTTTATTATGGACTGAATTATGTTCCCCCAAAATTCACATATAGAAGCTCTAACCCCCAATGTGACTGCATTTGGAGATGGGTAATGAAGGTTAAATGAAGTCATAAGGATGCCCTAATCTAATGAGACTCCTGTCCTATAGGAAGAGGAGGATACACCAGATGCGTGCACACAGAGAAAAGGCCGTGAGGACACAGCAGGAAGGCGGCCATCTGCAAGCCAAGGAGAAGCAACCCTCTGCCTCCTTGATCTTGAACATCCAGCCTCCGGAACTGTGAGAAGTAAGTCTCACTTGCCTACTGCACGCAGTCCATGGCATTCTGTCACATCAACTGTAGCCAATGAACACCCTGCTAAAGGAGGAAGAGATTGCTTAGAAAGAGGGGGAACCAAATTTCATGGAGAAGACATTATCAGGTTAAAAGAGAAGAGGGATTTCAATGGGTAAAGATGGGATTAGAGAGGAGGACATTCTAGACCAGTGATGGCGAACCTTTTGAGCTTGGCATGTCAGCATTTTGAAAAACCCTAACTTAACTCTAGTGCCATGTTATATATAGAAATTTTTGGATATTTGCAACCATAGTAAAACAAAGACTTATATTCTTGATATTTATTTTATATATTTAAGTGCCATTTAACAAAGAAAAATCAACCAAAAAATGAGTTCGCGTGTCACCTCTGACACACGTGTCATAGGTTCGCCATCACTGTAATCTAGACACAACTGATGGCCTTGGCCATGGTTCTGAAGAGAGACAGACAGACAATAGCTAACACTTTCCTGTGCTTGGTTGCCGACACTACATTAGGCTCTTCACATCTACACATTTTTTATCTTCAGAACAACCATGAGAAGTGCATGCTATTAGTTGCCTGCGTGTTAAGGAGGGAGAAACAGGTTTGGGAAGATGAAGGTTAACATCCAAGGACATCATGCAGCAGAACTGAAACATCTCAGCAATTCCCACTCCTTGGCTGCTTTTAGCTGAGACTCTGGAAAGCAAACTCCATGGCCTAAGGATGAGAAAACAAAGTCCTGAAAAAGCAGACCGATAGTGAAGGAAGAAAACAAATGTTCCCCCAAGACTGTGGAGTAAGAGAGAAAAAAAGAAAGAGAGGGGAAAGAGACAGGCTCTCTCTTCCTGGTGTCCATTCCACGTAACAAAAATGGCAGCTAAGAGTTATCAGGAACATAGCATGTGCCATGCACTGTGCAAACATTGTATAACGCCCCCATTCTATAATCAATTGATTTGATCAGCACAGGAGCCCTGTGAGGTATGTGCTAAAAGTGTCCCCATTCTGCAGATGAGAAAACTGAGCCATGCCGTGCCTACAGTGAGCAGCAGAGGCCGGGACTGGAATCCAGGCAATCTGAATGCAGTCTGTGCTCCCAACTCCTGTGCGTTCTTCAACCTCTCATCTGCTGAAATGCATTTGAGGAATTCATTTACCTTGCCAAAGAGTTGCTTGCATTTTGCTTCTTCTCTATTTGGAAAGCAGCAGTGGTCCCCACTGCTCTCAGGACAAACTCCAAAATCATTACCTTGTCATTCAAGGTCAGGTGCAATCTGTTTCCATTTGACATCGGCAGCTTTCATCTCTGTCGAAGTGATATGCTCACCCATACCTGTGCACATACCCCAAAGTCATCCCCTACCCCCAAGCCCCACTCATCCATAATTTGTGCGCTCCACTCAGTAGCCACCTCCTATCTGAGCCCTTCTCTGGTTTCCCAAGTGGAAGGACCTGGCTGCAGCAGGAGTTTCTGGCTCACTGGGGTCTCCTCATTCTCTTCCATTAGTGTCGCTTACTTGACTGGGGCATAGAAAGCTCACTGCTGTTAAGGGGATAGAAGGAAAGGCCATCCCTGTTCTCATAGACTTCTCCACGGGCTCTGAGGCAGAGACTAGCACACAGGTTAACAGTAACACCCAGTGAGGTCTGCTTGAACCTCTGACATCCAGGCCTCTGGACCCAAATTGCCGGGACTGCCTCACAGAGTCAGAGGATCCCAGCATTGCACATCCTGTATAATAAAAGGCTAATATGCAAATTGACTGAACGGCAGACTAACCAGTTGCTATGATGCACACTGACCACCAGGGGGCAGATGCTCAATGCAGGGGTCAGTGTGCTCCCACAGGGTGAGCACTGCTGAGCCAGAAGCTGGGCTCACAGCTGGTGAGCACAACAGTGGTGGCAGGAGCCTCTCCCACCTCCACCGCGGTGCTAAGGACCCCTCGGGGGATGTCCAGCCTACACGGGCAGGCGGACATCCCCCAAGGGGCCCTGGACTGCAAAAGGGCACAGGCTGGGCTGAATGACCCCCTCCCGCCCCAGTGCACAAATGTCTTTCATTGGGCCTCTAGTACCTTCATAAAAGCATACATTTTGGTGAGATGACCAATTAGAAACCCCATCAGATTATCTTCTCATTCAATTCTTATTTCTTGCTTACTGCTCCTCTTTTTCCCTCCCTTTACCTTAAGAGACAATGCCAGAGACACCCCTTCCCCCACCCCGCAAGGGAACTGAGAAGCATTGGGGGTGTCGAGAACAATAATTCATCACGGAGACCCTCAGAAGGATCTGTAAGGGGAGTTCTTCATGGAAACCTTATAAATCTTGGGGCACATACGGTTCAGTCTCAGGACAGTGTCAAATTGAGGCAGCACGGTTTAGCACCGAAATGCAACTAATACAAAGGCCATTCTTTACTGAGAGCTCTCCAATTATACGGAAAAGGACCCAAACACAGTTTAAGCCTCTTTTATTCTCCTCTCCACCCTGAAGGAAGGAGGTAGAGAATTTACCTGATTGGGAATTTATCTGATAACATCTGGGAGAAAGAGCAGAACAGAACGAAAGAGAGAAACCAGGCCTGGCCCGTCCTGGCTATGGCCTTCGAGAGGCTCCATGGGAGCATGAGGCATGAGAACAGGGAGTGGAGGGAAGAAGCTGGTAGAGGCCTCCTTGTGAGCTATAAACTAACACCTTTGTTTTCTCTTACAAACGCACTTACTCACTAAAGTCTATTCTTCACTTGGTCTGGAATACACTTCTGGAATTCAATCTGCATTTCCAGTGAGCCACAGAGACACCCTGCATTTATTTGGGTCACATTTTAACTCCTGGACCCCACGGGCACAGCACTGTGGTCAGCCCTGGGGTTTCAGTCTGGCTGCCCACAGGTACCCCAGGAGAGAGAGAAGGAAGCTGGTGGTAAGAAACCAAAGGGGGCACTGCAGTGCCAAGCCCTCCACACCCCACCCCCACCCTCCTGCCCCAGAGTTCCACAGCCAGGTCCAAGTGCCAAAGCCATCAGAGCCGCTGACGCGGGGCGCCACCTGGTGGGCGATGCCTGCTCTGGTTGAAATAACTGGAGGAAGACTCTGAGTTTTGGGTCCCACTTGCTCCGCCAGAAGCTAGGAATCTCGCTGCTGGAAGCCCGGTGCACACTTCACCAGCCTGATCCAGGAAAACAGAGCCAGGGCACTTCCCGTGACACCGGGCTGTTCCCAGCTTGAGGCAGTCACCTGCCTTTTGCACAGGCTGGCCTTGCCCACCCCTCCACGTTTCCTTCCTCCCGAAAAGAGTTAAACTCAGGCTCAGCCTCAGTTGACATCCACACTTGAGACCTGAATAGAACAGCAAGTCAGTCATCAATTGGGGTTACATCCCCATTGCCATCTCAGGATACATTTCCTCCAGTTCTATTGCTCTGTATTATTTCAGATTTTATAATAGTCATGGATCTTTTTCATAATCAAAACAAATGGCAACCATCATTTTGAAAATGAAGAAGGAAGGAAAGTACACTGTTTATTTTCCAGTTTTACACTAATGTGGCTCTATCGAGGGGAGAGGGCTCTTTTGTTTTATTTTGGTTTTTTTGGTTTTTCCTTTGTTTTTACTTTCTACGTAGGACCTTTTTGCATTATTATTAGATGTCACACAATTCAGTGTTTGTTTTGAAGGAATTTCAGCCCTGTAGTTCATAAAGATGGAGTAGCTACAGCCAAGATTAATAGAGCTTTTCCTATGTCAGGAGAGGGCTCTTTTAAAAACGTCTTCCATTAGCGTAAAATTCAATTTTTCCTGAATAGAAGTCCATGAGCTAAGAAATGCTCGAAGCCCTCATGATTCCTTTCCCCACCTCTGCTTTCTTTTACAAATACTACATTTCTTTGATTTCTTAGGAAGGCAGAGAATTTAACCCTCAACATCCCATACTAAATAACAGACCTAAATGAGTAGACCCCACACTGTACTCCCACCCTGCTGGCCCCAGGAATTCCACGTATGTTCCTCAAAGGACATGACCTCAAATGTTCATTACAGTATTGTTCATGACAGCCAAAAACTAAAAACTTCCCAGATACCCAGCAGTAATCGAATACATCATTGCATATCACATGATGGACTACTATACTGCAATTGAAAGGTATTACAACTATACTCAAAAATATGGGTCAGACATGCTCTCCCCCAACACCCATGCCATGCCCCTCCTCCTCCCCTTCCCCGACAGGCACATAGGTCTTAAACTCTAATGGACTCCAGAAAACTTGCAACCAGGGGAGCAGTGGGCAGTGGCAGCTCATCCCAGGCTAACCCCTGAACCTGTCTCCAAGACCCCTTTTCTCCGACTTCCCAATGAGCCAAAGCAGCCCCGCCCAGGCTCTCCTGGTGCTTCTTCTACGCCCTTCAGTGTTTCACTGTCCTAAGTGTGGTTTTGCTGCAGCCAATAAATTATTGCTTGCTTTGCTGCAACATATATAAATAGATACACACTGAGTGGCCAGATTATTATGACCACCTGACGTTTGTAGGCAAATTAGCTATAATTTTGTGCTGAAGTTGCTAGAGGGACAGACCATTATAAATAGGGAAGCAGGTTGTTTACCACGACAGTAGAAGTGATTTTTTTCTGAAGATATGGGTAAACAACGTGATTTAACAGCCTTTGAATGTGGGATACACACACTGTATATGTAACATATAAATACAATATATATTGCATGCTGGGGTCCAGCCCCAGCAGGTCCAGGGGTCCCCAAAGGTGTGAACGGAGTCGGCGAAGAAGGAATGACATGGAGACAGCGTTCAGTTGATCAGCAGCCTTGCCAGGATCTCTAGCCACAATCCCCGGCCAAGTTCTGTCTAGGA
>NW_006293809.1:305497-312645 GCF_000327345.1 Myotis davidii | reverse complement strand
GAGAGAGAGAGAGAGAGAGATTTCACAAACATAATATTGAGAGAAAGAAGCCAGTCTCCAAAGAGGTCATACTGCGTGAACCCATTAATACAATGAACAAATACAGGCTGAACTAAACGTTGGGAGGAGAGGTCAGATAGTGGTTACTTGTGGTGTGAGGCATGAGGTTACTTGGACCAGGCATGTGAGGAAGTCCATGGCGCTGATCACATTCTGTTTCCTGATTGGTGCTCCTGGCATGGGTGTGTTCAGCACGTGAAAAGCTAAGCTATATGCTAAAATAGATACCAACTTCTATGAAGGATTAGGTTTTAATCCATATAATTTCACTTAGTGACCTTTTCTCCAATTAATATCAGAGAAGCAACAAAGCACCTACAGGTTGAAAACAGACAGCATATAGATGAAGAGAGAAAAATCAGATCAGACACCGTGCCCCCACTCTTACCAAAAACCAAATGCATATTTGACCATCAACCAGTTTCTTATCAAGAGGAAATATTTCATCCTCCCAAAGGCAAGAGTCTTAATCTCTGTGCAGGTCTATTCAGAGATCTTTAAACATGGCTGGCTTTCATTCTTCAGCCTGCCTTCTTTTAAATGAAAGACATGTTTATTTTCTAGGAGACTTAAAAGGGCCAGGAGAGGAGACACTGCCATTTGACCTTATTTTGATATAAGTTTTATTTTTAAAAAATTCATGCACAAGTGACTGAATTGCCTGTAGAACGGGGTTGTCTCTTGAGCACCTTAGGCCCACGCATATAGAAGGAAGGCCAGGTGGTTACCTATAAATTGTAACCACAGACTTCCTTCTGTTACCCAGGGTGATTCTCTAGTCTTTAAATAGGTGAGCAGCGCCACCCAGTGGGAGCCATGGGGAACAAGCTATCTTAGGTAACTGCTAGGAATAAATATCCTGTGTGTGGGTAGGTACTTCAAATGACTTGGTAAGTTTAAACACACACACACACACACACACACACACACACACACACACACACGAACTTCCCCCATTTAAAAATGGTAAAAGGATATGAGGAAACAAATGAAAGAATAAAAGTGTCAAGTGGTAAATAAATATGTTAAGATATGCTCAACATTACTAGTAAGTGGAGAAAGGGAAATTAAAACACCAACTAAATACTGTTTCCACCCACTTGATTGGAAAAATTAATAAAGTTTGGTAATCTCAAGAGCTGACAAAAGTGAAGAAAGACATGTTACTCTCATGATGCAGGTGGAACAAGTAATTGGTTCTGTGGGGGGCGGGAGGGGAGCTTTAGAGCAATTTGATGTTATTTTTAAAAATATTAACTGCACGTAATGCAATAATTCTGACTTTCAGAAGTGATCCAATCATTTCCATTTTTGCACATAAGCAGGCTAGGACATACTGTTGTGCCAGAAAGTAAGGAAAGAGACAGTGAGTGATAGGTTTGTGTCCAAAAGATGTATGCGCCAACTTGAACAGGTGTCCAGTGGACAAAGTTGAGATGCATTGAATCTATAAATATCCTTATTGATACACAAAAGGATGTCAACAAAACAAAACTTGAACTCATCTGCCATCATTGGAAACAACTATAATACCATCTCCATACTCCAAAAATTGGTAATTAATGGTAAAGAATTAAGCGTTTTTCCTACATTTTAGCAGAAACTGTAATTTGGGATAACCCAAAACCTCAG
Organism: Myotis davidii; assembly: GCF_000327345.1. NCBI lineage: Eukaryota > Metazoa > Chordata > Mammalia > Chiroptera > Vespertilionidae > Myotis > Myotis davidii. The sequence goes on along the minus strand of NW_006293809.1, from coordinate 310,953 downwards.
GAAATAAAAGAGATATTTTCTTTATAGAAGCATGTCAGCTAACCAATTTAGAAAATAGGTAGAATTTGTCAATCAACATTGGCCACCCCAAATGAAATAATTGATGGAGACGAGGGCCAGCAATTAGGGAAAATGATGAGGAACTGGCCATCTGAGTGGTGTCAATATATAAGCCCACAGGTTCGTTTCTATTTGCACAGGGGAAGGTATAAGTCGGTGATGCAGAGACGTGACTGGCCCACTCTTAACCCAGAAATCATTATTAGCCTCTCTAACGTGGGACCGCCAGATGTGACGCTCTCTGTTGTGCACACATGTGGTATACTTACCAGACATTCTTGCCCAAAAGTTTCTCCTGAATCTATTCAAGCTTTTAGACGTAACTTCCAGTTTACAGAAAATACAGGTGATCCTGGAAGAGGATAAGCATCGTCATTAGGAAGCAATCCAAAAGATAAGACATTCTATAGGGCACTGGTCTTACATCATCAAGACAATGCCATTGGGGGGATAAAGTGGGTGGGGCATGTTACTGTCCCAGATTAAAAGGCGCTTTAAGGACATAATAAAACAACCAAAGGTAATGTATAGTGTGAAGTCTTTGATTGGATTCTGATTAGAAAACCATTGGGGAGACTATTAGGAAAAATTGAATGTGAACAGGTATGAGATGGAAGTCAGGAGCTGTTATTAAGGTCATTCGGTGTGACAGGGGACTTCAGTCACATAGGATGACATCTTCACTTTTCAGAGATGCATACGAGATATTTAGCGGTAAAAGCCTACAATGTTTAATTCTCTTCAAATTTTCCAAAAAAATAGATTAAACAAGTATGGCAAAATATTAATAATTACTAACAAACATAGGAGATGTGACTAAAGTTATTCATTATAGTACTATTCTTTCTATTTTCTGGGTCTGAAATCTATTAAGATAAAAACTAACAGTAGACAAAAAAAAACAAAAAAAAAAAACAAGATGAGTTTTATGAGATATAACTCATCTATATGAGAATGTCCATTGTAGCATTGCTTATCATAGCAAACAATTGGAATCGAACTAAAATGTCTTTCAACAGAGTGGATAAATAACTGATCTTAACAATAGATTCTACACTACACCCCCACCAGCCCGGCTGGCTAAGATGAAAAAGGCAGAATATTTGGTACTAGGAAGTACTAAAATGACAAATATTTTCTACAGTTTTGTGCTCATATCTCTAAATCTCTTTATATTTCCTTTTACTCCTCATCAGATCCTTAGGTTTTGCCATCTTATAGAGGCACATGTTAACTCAGCCTTTACCAGAGCAGGCTGTCCAGGGTAGCGGCTCAAAACCCTATTTCATGCACTGGTAACATTTCCAAATCTCACCTCCCACCCCCCAAAAAATGGCACAAGGACAGTTGGACATGGCAGACATTTCTTGTTTAACTATGTAAAAAATAAAACATTATTTACTAGCATCATCTTTTCACACAAGAAAGGACATTTTATCACCAAAAAGGACAGCTGGGCGGGTACACTCCCTTACACGAGTAAATTTATGAAGATTCTCTACGTCATCTGAATGACCAGGAGATCTTGGCATTTGAGGAAAGAACTTCATCTGGCAGCCAAGCCGAGCCGTGGAGTACTAGGAGCCCCATAATTCTGGAATGTTCTAGACACGCTGTACCTGAAAGTCCTATAACCCAGAGCCTAAGAAATGCCTGAAGTTTATTCGGAGTCCAGAGCCTTCCCTCTGTCAGCTCGTGTGCAGGAAAGAGCTGTGGGGTGAGGCCAACCTGGTTTGACTTGAGCTCTACCAGTTACTGAGGGCAGCCAGGCTCTGACGTTCAGTAGCTGCTGAAAGTAAGTAAAACAAGCGCGTCATGCCAGAGACCTGGGGGCAAAGCAACAACGCCGTAAACTGCTCAGCACCGTACCTAGCTCGGAGGCTAAGCGATTAAAAGTAGCTGCGGGTATTTTTAATCCTGAACCAAATCCCAAAAGCTTGCGATGCTCCCCCAAGGAGGATGGAGACCTGACCAAGAAGGAATGGGCAGGGCGGAGCAGAGGTGCAGGCCAGGCGCTGGGAAGGGCCGCCTCACTCAGCATCTGGCACGGTGGCTGAGACTGTCAATCGACCTGCCACACCCACCTCTGCTGAGTGACACACTAAGCCAAGCAGCCTCTGTTTCTCCCACTCAAGTCAAGTGACTGAGGGACACAAACAGAGCCCATGGATCCTGACCGGCTGGTGTCCTGGAGATTGGCACCTGCTCTCTGGATGCCTAGAGCTGCCTGGTGCCCCATCCTATCCAAAGAAAAGGCCCTACAGGATTCCCTTCTATTCCAGGAATATGCCATCATCTTCCCATCCGCCCCCTTTCTGCATGACTTCCACACGACTGACCCCCATGGTTCCCCACGTAAAGATGGCAATTCTCTTCTCCTTCCGACCCAGCATCCATTAGCTGCCCCTTTCTTGCTTCTAGTCCCAAGGCAGGTGTCACATTCAATGGTTTTTAAGACACGCCTGCGAGGTGCCCGGCCCTGCACCAGGCTCAGGGAGAGCAGCGCTGCAGATGTGCCCACGGTCACCCAGGCAGGCAGGGACCCATCCGAATGGCGCCTGGAGAGGTGCTGGGGACTGGGACATGCAGAGCGGAACCCTGCTCCCCTCCTGGCGCCTGGCAGTGAGGGTCCCACCCTCCAGACTCCCCGGGATAGTGTGTGGCTTCCGAAGGGCTGCTGGGACACTTTCCCACGGAGCTGTTCTGTCCCTTTTCCTCCGGTTTTCACCCAGAGGCCTGGAACTACGTCTCCGCAGGTCTTTTCACTGCTGAGGTCACACTCAGGTGCTTTATCCACTCGACACAGACGCATTCTGTATATTAGACACACGGGAATGTTCTCCCCTCCAATAAAAAAACGCTCCCTACCAATTGTTTTCACTGAAAAACTACCCTCTTCTTCCGTTTTTGCTTTTCAGACCTTTTCCAGAGATGTAGATACCAGAACAATGACACTTTCCTCTTCCACGAGAAAAATAAAGGACTGACACGGGCCCTCATGGTCAAGAGTACTGTGGAGGGTGGTGGGGTCACAGCCAACGGGCAAGTCGGTCCGACCTAGAGACCCTCTCACACCAGCGAGAGCCAGCCATTGGCATGCAGGAAATCGGGCTCCCACAGGCTCTTTTCTGAGAGAAACCAGAAATCCAGATTTTTTATGCAAAATGTAACTGATTTTCCATTTTGACAAACCATTCAAAGCTTCATGTCTTACCACGGTGCAGGCCCCTACACTGCAATTTAAACAGACAAGCACACTGAGCCGCCACGGCCTGCCTTTGGGACACTCTGCCCCCGTGGTTACAGGAGGAGGCATCAGCCCACACTGAACTCTAATGCAAATGAGAGAAAGGTGCCCCTTCCCCATCCATATTTTATTGCCACTTGCCAGAACAATTGTTCTCAGGAATGTACAAATGTGAGATGTTCGTGAGGTAGGGGCACCCCCTAGAGCTGGGAGGTCACAGGCTGCACTCCTGCACACCTGCACACCACACACCTGAATACCTGCACTCCTTCACGCCTGCACACTTGCACACCCACACACCCTAATACCTGCACACCTGTACATCTGCATGCCTGCATGCCTGCACTCCTGCACACCTGTACATCTGCACGCCTGCACACCTGCATACTTGCACGCCTGCACACCTGCACGCCTGCACACCTGTACACCTGTATACAGGCATACCTGCATACCTGCACATGCAACCAACCCTGTTTCATCCTCTTTTCAAGGTAAGTCCCTAACATCCCACCACCATTTGACATTTTTTCTTACTTTCTAATTATGTTTCTACTTATATTTGCCATTATATTTATATCTATAATATGGATTGAAGAATTGATGAAATCCTCCAGATAGGGCAAGACAGATCATTAGATTAAAGGAGATGGGAGAGGATCTGGGCTTGAATCTCTGTCCCTTTCTTGTCGCCTCACAGCACTGTGACTCCCTGAAGCACACCTGCCTGCAGCAGAATTGATGCCCGTCTTCCAAACCCTCTCCCAGTCTGCAAATACATGGAGGTTACTGTTTACAGCGCAATTTCCATGGTACAAAATCGCCTTCTCCCACCTATCAATTAATCTCATGATCTGTGGCGAGGTAAGTTCTTTACAACGTTTTCTGAAACTATCTCGGATTGGTAATGAAGTCCCCAGCCACCGCTCTCAGCTTTCACACTTTAATGAGGAGTATGGCCAAGAAGCCAATAGAATGTGAAAAAATGTATATTATCTCCCCTCATCCTTCTGTGACACAACAGACTCATTTCCCTTCTGCTGATAAAAGATCAACAAAAGCAGGGGCGTCTGTTTGTTGTTTGTTTGTTTGTTTGTTTGTTTGTTTGTTTGTTTGAGGAAGCCTTTAGAGGCCAACCTACTTGGTCTACAAGACTACAAGCCGCCTCTGGAGGCAGGAAGTGCATGGCAGGGATGTGGTTGGTGTCTTCCCTCTGGCAACATCCTTCTTCGGGAAGAAGCAGAGCTGCATAATTTAAACACCCTTGAGCCAGGGTCACCCTTGAGACAAGTGTGCAGCCAATTGTGTCCACTAACAGCCCAAATGCATGGGCACCCCAGGCTCATTAATAATGAAAACGCAGTGTTCTCCCCAGATTCCTCACCGTTCCTGGGGATGCAAAGAATTGACCGCGCCAGAAGAGGGCGCCAAATTCTATCTCATTTTGATGGCAGCTCAGCTCCCAGGGGGGAAAGGTGATTTTTGTAGACTGGAAGAAAACCTGAAGGTGGAAGATTTGTCTTTTGTCTGGTCATGAAATTACTCTCCAAAGAAATCTGGTGAAAACTTCATTCAGAAGAAAATCCGCTGAAACCGGTTTGGCTCAGTGGATAGAGCATCAGCCTGCGGACTGAAGGGTCCCGGGTTCGATTCTGGTCGGGGGCATGTACCTTGGTTGCGGGCACATTCCCAGTGGGAGATGTGCAGGAGGTGGCTGATCGATGTTTCTCTCTCATCGATGTTTCTGGCTCTCTCTCTCCCTTCCTCTCTGTAAAAAATCAATAAAATATATTAATTTAAAAAAACATAGAAGAAGAAGAAGAAAATCCACTGTGAATATTTCCACATTTAAGAGGAATCCCCAACCCAGTGCTGGTGAGCCTTTTGAGCTCAGCGTGTCAGCATTTTGAAAAGCCCTAACTTAACTCTGGTGCCGTGTCACATATAGAAATTTTTTGATATTTGCAACCATAGTAAAACAAAGACTTATATTTTTGATATTTATTTTATATACTTAAATGCCATTTAGCAAAAAAAGATCAACCAAAAAAATGAATTCCTGTGTCACCTCTGACATACGTGTCATAGGTTCGCCATCACTGGTTTATACTGTGCTTTCAGTATAAGTCCCATTTATGGGAATTTGAAAGGG
>NW_006293809.1:299595-305196 GCF_000327345.1 Myotis davidii | reverse complement strand
ATGACAGAACAAAGTTTGTATTGCCATCATGACCCCATTAGACCCGCGTGTTGGGGAGACCTGGAGTGTTGACTACGAGGGAACACACTTACATTAACATTCACATACATCATCTTGTGGAATTCAGAGTATCCACTAGCCTAGTGATTTCCCGTTTCACAGATGAGGAGAGTCAGGCTCAGAGGTGATGTGACTTCCCCAAGGTGGCACGTTCCCTTTGAAAGGTGAGGATGGGAGGGGTTATGCACACAGCAGGCTGTACGGAAATGCTGGGGATGGTCTTTATGAAGGAGCTAGACTCGGGGGAAATGGACTTGTGGGCACAGGTGCTTTACAAATCTCTGGGGACCCTGTATCCAGGACAGAACAAAGTTTGTATTGCCATCATGACCCCATTAGACCCGCGTGTTGGGGAGACCTGGAGTGTTGACTACGAGGGAACACACTTACATTAACATTCACATACATCATCTTGTGGAATTCAGAGTATCCACTAGCCTAGTGATTTCCCCTTTCACAGGCTCAGAGGTTATGCGACTTCCCCAAGGTGGCACGTTCCCTTTGCTAAAAGATCAACAAAAGCAGGCGCCTTATTCCCCCTGCAGGCCAACCTGCTTGGTCTCCAAGACACAAGCTGCCCCTGGAGGCAGGCAGTGCACCCCAGGGATGTGGCTGAGTCCCCCCTCTGGCAAAGTTCTTCTTAATGAAGAAGCAAAGCTGCATCCGCATGAAGAGCAGAGCATTTTGTAGGAAACAAAAAGGAGAAATGATCACGAGAAATGCCTGCCCGCATCACGTGTCATGTGATGTCACTTTTAACTCGCTGGCATTGGGGACAGGACATGTTCTTTATTAAAAACAGTTGATTACAAAATAAGAGCTGTGAGCATGTGGTGATTGGTATGACATTTTTAAAATATTGAACCAATCAAACTTTTTGTTTCTTTAAATAAGTTGTCTTAGGGCTCCCCATCCAGAGAACAAACAAGCTTTTGCATTTACCCTGCTCACAAATTTTATATATTTAAATGTCAGGTTTTGTTACTAAACACACAGAGGTGTTTCTAAACGCTCCCCTCCCGCAGCGGGGCCCCGGCTGGCCACCAGAACCCCTCCTGAGCGGACACTGTCTTAGTCGGCACGTAGTGTGGGTCTGGCACATAGAAAAAATCACAGATGTACCCTGAATTGAATGGATATTTGTAGTGAATTTTTTGTCACAGAGAACATATGTCACAGTGCGGGAGAGCCTTCCAGAACCTTCTAGGGGCAAACAGAAGTCCTTGAGTAGGGGAGAGAGTGAGTGTAAATGTAGAAGAGGGTGAGGACCAGCCCAGGTGCCCCCGGAACCCAGCAGTCCTTCCTCTCTGGGCCTTACAAAGCAGGAGACCAAGGCCAGAGAGGAGCAAGTCAAGTTGTTAGCTCATGACAAAGGCCATGCGTGGACAGACTAGCGAGGATTGAAAAGCTGAGGACATCAGAGCCAGCTGAGCGAATGGGAGGAAGCAAGGGGCCTGGGGAGGAGAGATGGGACCCCGCACCCCAGAGGCTCAGAGATGGTGCTCAGAGACAGCGAGCACACACAGAGCCCAGGCATGGGGCTCCCCTCAGCCAGAGGCTGTGCAAAATTAGCATAATTACCAATCACAATTTTTATTTTGCTTTTACTTTGAGTGGAAATTTTTAATATTTGGGAAGGAAAAGAACACTTAGAATATATGTAAAATTCCTAAGTTTTGATTATTTTCACTTATAGTTTTATGACAATGTAACCGGACAACCAAGGGGTCCGGGCTGCCTGTCACTACTTGAGCCAATTAAGCAAAGACAGGGTTAAATCATAAATGAGGGTTTATTCCAATAATGCTGGCAGTATGGGAGAGCAGCAGGTCACCCACAAACATCTGCTCTGTCCCCCACCATAAGCCAGCTGCTTATATTGGGTAGAAGGACAAAGATTATTACTTGTGGGAGTAGGAATTGCAGGAATGGGATAGTAGGCACAGGATAATCATTACAGGTTACAAGTCATTTGGGCTGGGGGGCGGGGGGGGAGGCGGGCGCAGCACAGAGGGGAAGCACCTCCAGGCGCCCTGGAACCAGATTACAGGTAATAGAAGCTGGGGTTGTAAAGAGTAGGTGCCTCCAGGACTAGACTGTCTCAGCCACGAGGTTTTAAATCTTTCCAGGATGACAGGCAGTTCTCAGGGCAGGAAGTTGGGCTGCATTCCGATGTGAGCTCCCATGTCCCAGGGCATACAACTCCCAGCCAGGTGAGAATGCGCTTTCTCTAATCAGAACAGAATAATCACGGTTAACAGATCATGATCATGATTAATATTTCTTATAATTGTAGCTGGTCCCCAATAGTCTGTTTCTGCCCCTAATATTAACATACTAGAGGCCCGGTGCACAAAATCGTGTACAGGTAGGGTCCCTAGGCCTGGCCTGTGACCAGGGGCCAGATCTGTGGGGCGACTGGCAGGTAATTGGGGGACCCCACTGGCACCTGCCATGGCCAGCCTGGCGCCACCCACGTGCCAGCCCCAAGTCACCCCCACCACCACTGCCACCAGTCACCCTCTGGTGGTCAGTGCACATCATAGCAACCGGTCATTCTGCTGTTCAGTCAATTTGCACACTAGGCTTTTATTACATAAGATTCCACTCTGCTACACTTAGGTTTACAAATACATTTTAAAACTTCTTTCCATGATTCTCAAAGTGACTGTGGCCAGTCTGCACTGTGTGTTCCCTGTAGGTGCAGCCCGGGCACAGGAATGGAGAGTGAGCATTTATTCTGTTTATCTTGTATTAGCAGCCCCTGGAAACAGCTTAGAGATATGCCTCTCCCACGGGGGCCTGGAGTCACACTTGGAATAGCACAGCAGGTCCTCACTGTCTGTAAAAGAGAAGTTCTGTGAATATCTTAATTTCAACAACATAACTAGTAATTTGAGTGAAAAAAAGGGGGCAAAAGCATAAATTTTGTAGAATAAGCACCACTTATGAGTTACATGTCTCTTTACTTTCTCACCCAGCTCTCAGACACTGCCAGCCCACGGAGAGAGCATCCAACCAAGCACAACAACAATAAAACTCGTCAGCTTTGATCAATTTGTCAACCCGGTCATATGAAAACCTGAATTTGAGTTTTCACTGTTGAACCTTAGTTTCATATTTGTTTACAGTTGTTGCTAAGAAGGTATATATAGGGTATCCCCCCCAAAATGTATATACACACTTTGAATAGTTAAAAGAAAGTGTTTATTAAAATACACTTCATTTTCAAAACTGAGCTATCCGCTGTTGGTGTGTACATGTGGCGGGGACACCTGGATGCCAAGGTGGCAGGGTGAGCCTCTCTCAGTGGTTCTTACATTGCTTTCTGCACTTTCCATATTGAGACGCCCAGTAGGCGGCTTCCATGTGTGTTTGTGGCCTGGGTCCCACATTGTTAGTGGCTCTGCACAAGGACACGCAGAGGAACAGTGCGCAAAGCTTGCCGTTTGAGGAACTCTAGTTTATTTGTAACCTAGAGAAGCCTCCAAAGACTGCTTTTTTTTTCTTTTCTTTTTTGCCTGAAACCAGCTCACTGCACCTTCTCTGGCTTGTAATTGAATGAGGACATCAAATCTATTAACACCTGACTCAGAAGCACCATGAACTTCAGAGCAGCCAGACAGCGCAGGTTAGGAAGGCTGAGGAGGGCCAGCCGGTGGTGAAGGGGCAGCCAGGAGCCTGAGGCAGTGCTGAGAAGCCACAGCGAAGACCGTGTGGCCCGAAAACCCAGAATACTTACTGTCTGGCCCTTTACAGAAACAGTTTGCGGAACTCGCACCTCGGTCATGGAAAGCTCTGTAAGCAGGACTCAGCTCTGTCACAAGAGCAATGACAAGCTATTGAACAGATTTAAACAGCGAACTGACCCAGATCTCCAACTTTAGAACAACTCTGACTGTAGTGTAAAGGGTGAATGTAAATGATATAGAGTGCAGTGAGGGGCCATATCAGTAACCAGGTAGAAACTGAAGGTAGCTGGACCAGACATGGCCAAGTTAAATGAGCTCCAATTCCATCCCAGCCGCAGAGCGTTTTGTTTCTGCACTATCTTAAAAATCCACTGGATGGCGCCACCTCACAGAAAAAAATTACTCACCTCCCCCCATATGTTATTTTAGTGAGCTGAGTTTATAATACTTCAAGGACTGTCATTCAAGTATTTCAGTGATTAATCTTATGATTAGGTTTCAATAATAACATGCTTTATACTAAATTAAGTTTATGTCTATATTGTGTGTGTGTGTGTGTGTGTGTGTGTGTGTGTTTTAACCATAGCAATGAACAGAGAAACTGAAAGGTGAACCAAATCCACCTCTCAAATTGAAATGTGCTGGTGCAGCCAAGAGCAAAACAGAGATGAGACCCAAACAGCCTTATTCACTAAAGAGATACAAAGGTCAGTGAGCATCTATACTAATAAAAGGGTAATATGCTAATTAGACCAGGTCTACTGGCCATCTTCCAGACGTCCCACTTCCTTTGAAATGTGCTGGTGCAGCCAAGAGCAAAACAGATATGAGACCCAAACAGCCTTATTCACTAAAGAAGAGATACAAAGGTCAGTGGGCATAGGGTGAACTGGCCTACAGGGTAGGGCTGTTGGGGGCATTAGGCAGATGAGTGGTTAGGAGTTAGTGGTCCTGGATTGCGAGAGGTCCCGGATTGGAGAAGGTGCAGGCTGGGCTGAGGGACATCCTCCCCGCCCCCACGCAAATTTTGTGCACCGAGCCTCTAGTGCTAAAATAAAACAAAACAACCCTGCTCAACATCACTAGTAATCAAAGAAATGTTCATCAAAACAAAAGTAAGATATAACTGAGTCCTAGCAAGAATTCTTTTTTCTAAATGATGATCCCAGCGTTGGCAAGAACATGGTTACTGGGCACGCTCAGGCACTGATGATCAAAGTGCCACCTGGTGTGATATTCCAAAGGGGAGTTTTTCAATACTAGCCAATGTATCCTCACTGACTCGGTAAATCTACTTCTACAGGTACTTAAGGAAACAGTCCCAGTGCGGACAAAGGTTTCCACGGAGGACGGCCCCACATGGTTGATAAAGCTAACGCAACTCAGTGGGCAGGGCGGAGAAATCATTCGTCAGCTCTGTCCACACTTGAGGGAATCAGCAGCCGTGTGCCAGGCACTGAGTCGCCTCTGCTGTCCCAGAACGGAAGGATCAAAGCTGTTATTTCAGAGACTATTGCATGGGCTGGGAAAATGTTCATGATATCACAAGTGGAAGGAAAACAGGATAAAATGTACATGCAGCAGCTGCAAATGCACTTAAATGTACATGAAAACAGAGTGAGAAAAATGCCAGCCCACAAATTCATGTACAGTAGCCCCCCCACCCCCTTATCATGAGGACACGTTCCAAGACCCCTAGTGGATGCCTGAAACCATGGGTAGTATGGGACCCTATGAATACTGTGCTTTTTCCTATACACACCTACCTACCTACCTGTAATAAAGTTTAATATATAAACTGGGCTCAGAGACTAACAATAACTAAGAAAATAGAGCAATTATAACAGTT
>NW_006293809.1:297043-299354 GCF_000327345.1 Myotis davidii | reverse complement strand
CAGTTCTCTCTCTCTCTCTCTCTCTCTCTCTCTCTCTCTCTCTCTCTCTCTCTCTCAGGATCTACTGTCCTGTACTCACCCTGCTTCTTGGTGAGATGATAACGTGCCCACGTGGGGAGAGGCATTTGCGATTTGAGGTGCGACAGCAGCACCAGCGCTGGTTCCTTTGTCTGTCACAGTCTCAGGGCTAGAGGCCGTTCTGGCCATAGGGCTTAGCAACCTCAGCCTGCGAGGTGTCTCCTCATTAAGTGGAGAACTTTCCGCTTTTCACTGACAGCAGCTCTTTCCGGCTTCTCTATGGCGTCTGAATCGCAACATCACTGCTCCTGCACTTTGGGTCGTTAGCAAGTAAAACGAGGGTGACGAACCTGAGCACCTCCAAACCTCAGGTGGCAGCCTAATACCCAGGTGGCAGCCACATGGCTGACTCGGGAGCGTCTACTACAGCGTGGACACCGGACACAGGACGAGTCACGTGGACATCACGAGATTTCATCACACCTACTCAGAGCAGCCACAGCTTAAAACTTATGAATTGTTTATTTCTGGAATTTTCCATTTAATATTGTGGACGGTGGTTGGCTGCAGGTAACTGAAATGAAGGTAAGGAGGGATTAGTGTATGTAAGAAAATGCTTCTTTGTCACAAATTACCTTAATTACCGCTAAGCGCCAGTCCGGCAAGGTTGTTAAGAAATCCAGCCTTGGTCAGACCAGCCTTCCTTCTCTTGCTCCCCAGGTTTCGACAAGGTTCTGGGTCTCGCCCAGCACCCACTGTCTTTGTCGTGTGCAAGTGATTTTCCCAAAATGCCTGTTATCCCGGCCCCATGGTGCGCAGGTGTGTCGGGCCTGGGGCGCCTGAGGCCAGGACGCCAGCAGCCTTGGACCACACACATCCCTCAGGTGTTCAGCCAGGCCCCGGGGACCTGTAGCATGTTACAGTCTGAAGCACCCGCCACCCTGGGAAGCTTGCCGTACACCTGCCTGACGGCCAGGTTTAGGGGCCTGTTCAGGGCCCTCTGAGTTCTCCATCAGGGCCATCGCCCACCAGCCTGAAGAGGTCTTTCCTTAGTCCCTCAGAAGAGCAGTGACGTGGAAATAAGACACAAAGGGAGGGTCTCCTAGATCCTTCAGCCCGCTGCCCTGCCCCTGCCTCCTGCTCCCAGCTGGGAAGCCACTGCCTGCTTTAGTGAGGGGAAGTCGGAGGATAGACAAAGAGGGAGCTTACAACCTACTCGTGAATGTATTTCATTTTTCATAAAATCGAGACTAAAAGAAAATGTCGTAATTAGACTCTAGGTAGCAGTGCTCTAGGTTATTTTTAGTTTCTTTGTAGACTTTTCTGTATTATTGTTTTTTCTACAATGAATATAATTCAATGAACAAACAACCAAATTAAACCTTGACAAGACTACAGACGCAGAATTAACCCAAAAGAAGATGGGAACTGGGCCACTCAGAGCAGAACTGGAGAGCGGCCTTGTGCCGGGCGGCACTGGCAGCACAGCGAGCGTGGGCCAGGCTGCAGAGGGCCTGTGGTGTCTTCTCAAGGTGCCGGGAGTGTTCACTTAACCCTGCTTCCTGTGGGGTGAATGAAAGGGGGAGACATTTCCCAACCCGTGACCGTCTCTCCTTTGAAGACTAATGCACAAATTATAGGCCATTCCAACAAAGCTGAGCGTGTTTTCAATGAGCTCTTAGCATGAATGACTGAGATAACCGGCTACTTAGAACAAAAACATCCCGTTACCAATTACCAGCCTGTGTTGTTGGACTTCAACAAAACAAGCTAATTGCTGCTGTTTCATTGGGGTCAACCGAAGGTGCACAGAGGCTGTTGGGTGGATGTTTCCTGAGGCAGTTTCTGAGACGCCCTGCCTCAGTTTTCTGAGCCCCCACTCCTCCTCATCCTCATGTCAGGACCCACCCCTCACCCCCGAGAGGAGTTGGGGAGAGGAGATCCAGTTCAAGGAATAAGCAGCTAAGCAAATGCGCACCGATGTGTATGTCCAGGGAAAGTTGGGGGACAAACGCAAGTGAGGGGGCATCTTGGACACTGAGCCTCCCTCGTGCGAGCCATTGGTGAGTGATCATGTGGGGGGGGTGGGGGTACCTGGAAGACCTTCCCTTGAAAACACCAGCTACTGTGGCGTCTTGAGTTCCAGCCCCAGGTGACGAATGTGGGGCCAGGAATCTCAGAGCTCACATTCACCTAAAGCATCACCGGGTGTTAAAATCATGACTTTCAGACAAATCCAGAATGTATGTGTGTCAACGATTTTATTTGACTAAACAGGGAACCAGTAAGATGG
>NW_006293809.1:296295-296855 GCF_000327345.1 Myotis davidii | reverse complement strand
CCCCCACCGCCCAGCCAGCCACCCCTGGGGCTGTCGGAATTTCATGGCAGGACTCAGACACCAGACCCCGCATCCTTCCAGCTCCTGGAGATGTGTGTCCATCCCCCTAAAGGCTTCCCTTGACCGTAAGTACAATGGAAGCACCAGAGTCTCTCCACATACATCCCGGGGCCCGTCTTCACCTCCAGGGAACTTGTACAGCCTGCCCCACCGAGGGGCTGTGCATGGTGGGTGCTGGAGGAAAACCATCCACATGTCCGACGTGATCTTAGCAGCCCACCCAGTCTTTGGAGATGCTGTTGAAATTTGATACAAAAGAAAGTCACTTTTAATATTGTTGCAATAAACAAATGGGACTACATCAAAACAAAAAGCTTCTGCACAGCAAAAAAACCATCAACAAAACAACAAGAAACCCACTGCATGGGAGAACATATTGGCCAATGCTATTTCAGATAAGGGTTTAATCTCCAAAATTTACAAAGAACTCATACAACTTAACAAAAGGAAGATAAACGATCCAATCAAAAAATGGGCAAAGGACTTAAAAAGACACTTTC
>NW_006293809.1:291009-295827 GCF_000327345.1 Myotis davidii | reverse complement strand
AGGGGGGGAGGGGGGGGGGGGGTGGGGGGGGGATTAGAGAGAAACCAACGGACTTGTATGCATGCATATTAGCATAACCAATGGGCACAGACACTGGGGCGGTGGGGGCTCGCCTGGGGTGGGAATGGTGTGGGCGTGTCAATCAGGGGGAAAAGGAAACATGTAAAACTTTAGACAATAAAAAAGAAATACAAATATATATATTTGCAAAAGTGCTGTTAGGGGCTGGATTGTGCCCCACCACCACCACACACACACTCATGTGTTGAAGCCCTAACCCCAGTACCTCAGAATGTGACTATATTTGGAGATGGGGCTTTTAACAAGGTGATGAAGTTAAATATGAAGTTGCTAAGAAGAGACCTAACACACGTGACTGGTGTCCTTGTAAGCGGACATTTGGACACACAGAGACACCGGGGTTGGGCACACACAGAGGGTAGACCGCATGAGGACACAGCAAGAAGGCACCATCTGCAAGCAAAGGAGAGAAGCCTCAGAAGAAACCAAACCTGCCAGCACCCTGATCTTGGACATCCAGCCTTAAGAACTCTAATAAAATTAACTTCTATTGTTTAAGCCACCAGTCTTATATTTTGCCACGGCAGCCCTAGCAGACCAATATAAGTGTGGATTGGCCCAACCTCCCACCCTTTGGGGGAAAGAGGCATAGTATAAATATCCAAATGAAATATAATAGCCCTCGAGCTGGTATGGTAACTCCACAGTCATCAGAGGTCCACTCAGATGGCTTCTACTTTGTTGTTCTGCCAAACTCAACACACACAGCTCTCAACTTGTGGCCGGAGATGGTTTCCGGCACTCCCACCCCCCCTTCCTCATCCCTGTCCCCAAGAAGGAGGAATAGGGGAAGGGGGTCCCATCACTTCCATCCTCAACCTATTGACTAGAAGAGGTCACATGACCTCCCTAGTTACCATGGAGGCCCTCGGCCCAACTCTAAAGTTTACTGTCCTGTAATGAGGGGAAAATGAAAATTGGGAAACCTTGAAACAGTGGCATCACATTGGTTGAAGTAGAACAGAGGTAGGAAAGAGAGGAACTGATTAAGATTTCCAATACCCTAAGCAACCTAAGTGCCCATCAGTGGGTGGATGAATAAACAAAGTGTGGTGCATATATACACAGTGGAATATTAGTCGGCCATGAAAAATAAGGTGATCCTGGCATCTGCGACAATGTGGGCAGACCTTGAAAGCATTATGATAAGTGAAATAAGTCAGTCAGAGAAAGGCAAACACTGTATGGTGCCTCTTATATGTGGAATCTAAAACAAACCAAACTCGTGAAGTTAGAGATTAGATTGGTAGTTGTCGGAGGTGGGGAGGTAGGGAATTGGGGGAGGGGGAAGATGAGTCAAGGCAGTCAAAGGTCCAAGCTTCCAGTTATAAGATGAATGAGGTCTGGGGACTTAGTGTACAGCAGGGTGACTATGGCTGATATACTGTTTATATATTTGAAAGTTGCTAAAATAGTATATCTTTAACTTCAAATTACAAGAAAAAAAATTTGTAACTATGTGCGGTGATAGATGTTAATTAAACTTACTGTGGTGATCATTTCATTATGTGTGTGTGTGTGTACATATAGCAAATCACTGTGTTGTGCACCTTAAACATACACACTGCTATATGTCAATTATATCTTAATAAAACTGGAGGGGGGAAAGATTTGGAATATCCAGACACCCTATCATCCCAAATTGTGGTTCATTGGTACAAGTCCTCTCCCATTAACTGTGGGCCCTCAGCGTCGTTGGGTCTCCATTTCTGCTCACTCCAGGCCTGCTTGAGCCCCTCGCGGTTCCAAGTTCATCGAAGATGCTCCAGTGTTTACTTTCATCCCCCTGCCTCATTCACTGAATTCACGCACTTGCTGAGCACCTACTGGGTGTGGCATTTAAAACCTCCCCATTCTGTCGCCTCACAGGCACTTTCCCTGAACGACACTCCTGAGCCTCTCTGGGATGCACATCATTGAAGTGTTTCCCCGGGAGAAAACAGGCTCAAGCACAGAGACGAGGTGAGAGCTGCAACTGTCTCCTCCTGGTCCCGGCATCCGCTAGGAGGAATGCCACTGAGTGGTGGCTCTACAGAAAACAAGACCGTCTCACAGGGAGAAGCCCAGAGGTAGCTGGGCCAGGGCCAGCAGGTGGCCCATGCCAACAAGTCCTCAGGGACCCCAGTTCTGTCCAGACTTCCCCTTGGACTACAGCACTGGTCCTCAGGGCCTGGATGTTGGCCGGCGCTCCAGCCATCCCAGGCATCTTCAAGGCAGCAGGATGGGAGGAAGGACAGGGCAGAGGGCAGGGCATTCACCAGCCCTCCTCCAGGGGATGTTGCTGAAACTGTCACTCAAATTTCAATTTGCATCCTATTGGTCAGAATGTAGCCAATTTAGCTGCAAGGAGGGCCAAGAAGCAGAGCCTGTGCTCTGGGTGGCCATGTGTCACTGCTATTATGGAGAATGGTGGGAGTGGCTATTGGGGAAGACCAGCCAGCGGTCTCGGCCATCATGTGGGATCTTAGACTACAGTGGAGACAGCATTGGATGAACCTAAACATGCTCATTACTGTTCCCTGCATTCTGAGTATCATTCAAAATCTTAAAGCGACTTCTCACATTCCGTTTTCTCCCCAGCCCCGGGTGTAAGGAGTTGTTACCGACAGTGTCATTCACCAGCTACTTCAAGGTCACACCTCTGACATTCCGCAGCCAGGGGATCCCCTGGGCTTCGGAGAGACCTCACCTGCTGCTCTTTGACAAGTTAGCATCAGTGGAGACTGGGAAATAGAGGGTCCAGGATGCGATCAATAAGAGGGAATAGCAAAGCTAGAGAAAGCAAAAGGAAAGAAAAATCTTTGCGGGCAGGCGGTGGGGTGTATAACCATAACTGAGAAGAAAAACAATCAACTCCAGTGTTGCACAGACAATAGGGTGGTGGAGGCCTGGGGTGAGGAGCAAGAGTGTGCTAGAAGGGGTCAATGGGAGAAAAAAGGAGACATCTGTAATATTTTCAACAATAAAGATTTAAAATATATATATAACAAAACAAAAAAAGCCATCGCTAGCAAAGAAAACGCTGTGTTACCATGGCTGGGATCACAGCAGAGGGCGGTTCTCTCCTCCTCCTCGGGAGAAAGGTCCCAAGGGCTGGCCCTGCTGTCCTTGGAGCCCCCACTCTTCTCTCTGTTCTGCTGCATACAATGTCGGCATCTATTTTTGTCAACCAATGTTCCTTCAATTGATGAATTCAGCACAAAATGAGAAAACCTTCATGGTCAACCTATGGGGCTCTGATGAATACTAAGGTGGTGATTTTTATATCTTACTCAATAAGAGACAATATCAGTGGCTTACCCCTTACAAAATCCTTCCACACAGTGAAGTAAACCATAGGAACCAGTGGACACAGAGCAACCATATCTCTTCGCCAGAATTCATTCCTCTAACCTGGCCCCGACCATTACTTTGTAGCATTTGTCATGCTCTTTTATGTTTATTGTATGTCCATCTACACACACACACACACACACACACACACACACACACACTACCTCTGGCTCCTTGAAAGCAGAGCACGCGGTACTATTATCTTACAGCCACAAAAGGATGCCCTGGGCAGGATGGTGTTTTAAAAGGCATTGGCATTGTGCTGGACTCACAAAATACATATATTTAACATATGTAAAGTCATGTTCTGGAATGTTCTGGAGAGAGAAAGGTGGGGAGAGAATAGTGATGGAGGTTCTAGTCCAGGGGTGGGCAAACTTTTTGACTCGAGGGCCACAATGGGTTCTTAAACTGGACCGGAGGGCTGGAACGAAAGCATGGATGGAGTGTTTGTGTGAACTGATATAAATTCAAAGTAAACATCATTACATAAAAGGGTACGGTCTTTTCTTTTTTTTTAGTTTTATTCATTTCAAACGGGCCGGATCCGGCCCGCGGGCCGTAGTTTGCCCACGGCTGTTCTAGTCTATGCACCTCTCAGGAGATGAAAGACACGAATTCGCTGACCCTTCACCGGTGTCCATTCCCGTGGCCTCCCCTGGGAGAGCGTCTCACTGGGGTTTTGGGTGGGAGGAGAGTTCTGACTCCGCATCATTTCCCTCATACCTGGCTTTCGAGTTTGAACAGTCCAAGAGGAACTTGGCCAAAAGCAACCTTAACTGGAGGACACAGATCGAGGTGTGTGTGTCACGCGCTTGCCTCAGATGCAACAGCAGGGGCTACAGGGATGCTCAGGGGTGCTGCCCAGGTCCCCCACAGGGAGGGACGCTTCCCCTGCCCTAAGGGTGCTGGTGGCAGCAGCATCAGTTGAGACCTCCGCAGAGGCTGTCTCTGTCTCGCCTTCAGCTGAAGAGAGATACAAGCTTGAGACTACAGAAGGGAGCGGGTGGGGGATCCACACAGAAGGACCAGAAGGACCAGAAGGACCACTGGACACTGGGGGTGAGCCAGGCCTCTGCAGAGCGGCTGTGGGACCGCTGAGGACAGCATTGTGCCTGGCATGCAGTTCAGCCCCGTCCTGCTGCCTCGCTCACTCCCCACACAGGCCCTGCCTGTGGGCCTTCTCCAGCCTGGAGAACCCAACCTGCAACAGGGCTCTGTCTGGGGAACCCAAACCCACAGAAGAGAAGAAAGGGGGAGACTGCAGCAGCTGTGCTCTCCCCAGCCCTGTGGAGGGGTGAAAGCTGAGGAAGGGAAGTTATACCACACCCTCAAGTGGAAGGCATTTAAGGCAAGACATCCTTTCCAGCAAGGATTTCCCCAGTCTGGGAGCGGCGGGGAGGG
>NW_006293809.1:288645-290998 GCF_000327345.1 Myotis davidii | reverse complement strand
GACTGTCCAGTTCGCAAAGGAATTCTGGCCTGAGGAGGAAGCTCAACCCTGGGTGATAGGAGGGGGCGGGGGGAGGGGGGCGAGGGATGACCTTTCAGAGATTGGGACCCAGAACTTGGCCCCTGACCCCACAGGTGGCCCCCAGGGGCTGAAGAGTGCCAGGGAGCCCAGGCTCTCCTGCCGCCTCCAGAGCTGAGAGAGAACAGCTTTCTGTTGTTTTAAGCCCCTAATGGTGTGGCGACCTGTCACAGCAGCCACAGAAACTGATACTGACCGTGAACCAGGGACCCCGAGGCAGAACGAGCCTGCCTCCACCCGCCCTGTATCCACAGCTCTTCCCAGGTGATGGAGCCCTGGGCTCCGTCACCACCAGCCCTCCAGGAGGCCAGCACGACTGAGCCAAATGGGAAGGAAGAGTGGCAGATTCTTGGCTAAAATAACTAACACGCTCCAGCTAGTTGAGGCAGAAGAGGAATTTGCTGAGTGCTGCCGGCAGCTCCCAGCCTCCCCAGGGAAGCCTGGGCACTGAGCTTGGAGGCCACACAGCAGGAACCAGTTCAGATCACCCTGCCCACACCCCAGTGTGGAGCCATTGGCACTGGTCCCTCACAGGCAGCTGGGACCTCTGCTGCGGCCTTTAAGTGCAGGGCGCTCTCCCGCCATCATCAGAGCGAATGCCACCCGGGCTTGCTCCTCAGAGCAAAGTGACATCACTTTCCCTGCCATTCAAATGCCAGCCTGTGGGCCAGCCACATACATGGCCAGACCTGCAGGAGCAGAACCTGAATTTTGACCCGGTCCCTGGTGATTCAGATGCACAGTGAGGGCTGAGAAGTCCTGCACCCCACATCGCACAGACAGGAGTGGTGAAGGCCAGGGGAGGGGTAGCGGGGGCTGAGTGGAGGGAGGCAAAGGGGAGAAAATGGGGGATTCTGTAATAGTGCCAACAATAACAAATAAATAAACACACAGAGATTGTGTGTCGACACCATGGAGGGTGTTTTTATACATTATATCTGGTCCTTCAACCAGCCTTGGTGGCGCCTGGGAGAATGTGGAGCAATGCAAATCCCTTTGTCTTCTACACTCAGGAAACTCCTGCCTTTTATCGTTAATTTGACTCAGTTGCTGCAATTTGTGAATCAACCACAGGTAAACGGACTTGGAGAAGCAAATTGGTGCATTAACGTGTTGCATCATCGTGGTGCCTTTGCTACAGCTAAAGAACCCACATCAGCACAGCACTACTCACGAAAAGAAGTTCCGGGAGATGCAAAGAAGCAATGTTCTTTACACACACACACACACACAGCCTTGACCTGTTCCTGGCACTGGAGTGTTCAAAAACAAAATGACTCATTCTCTATTCAGAAGATCACCTTGGAATTCAAGAGATGAAGAGGAAGAGATTTGCTGGTTTGTTACTTTGAATGTCCTTATAATTTTTTGCTGAATTTTAAACAGGAAAATTTACAGTTGTTAGGGGTGTTTTGTTTGTTTTTGAATTTGAAAAATGAGAAAGTAAGAAAACGGAGGCTTTGAGGAGATTCAAAAGCTAAACGTGGCTCAGATAAGCATACTTTTAACCATCAGGTAGAGACAGAAAGTAGGTCAGTGGTCGCCAGAGGCTAAGGGAGGTGGTGAATGAGGGGTGACTGCTAATGGGCTTGGGGCTTCTCTTTGGGGTGATGAAAATGGTCTGGAATTAGACTGTGGCGATGGTTGCACAACCTTGTGAATGTGCTGAAGACCACTGAATTGTATACTTTAAAATCATTAATGTTGTAGTATGTATAGCTCAATAAAAATGAAAAGAAATGGGGATTTATAGGCATAAAAATATTAGAATTCTGGAGTATGAGTAAAAATAAATCTTAAAATTAATTGGGAAATAAAAATTTATCCAGTGCACGGTATCTATCTATATAAATAAAAAGCCAGCAACCGGAACACCATAATGACTGGAATGACCGGTCGCTATGACACCCACTGCAGCCAGTGAACTGGCCAGATCAGGGGGTGGGGCCAGCCGGCCAACCTCCCCCAGCCTTCCCCATGGCTGGCCCCACCCCTGATCAGCCTCTCCCACTCAATCGGCCTGCAGCCCCTTCCCCCAACCAGCCCCTCCCCAATCGCCCTCCCTACCCCAATAGGGGATGGGGCCAGCCCTGCCCCCAATGGGCCCCCACCACCCCATTCGGGGACACTGCCCACAGACCTTCCCCATGGCCAGCCCCACTCCTAATCAGCCCCCACCACCCCAATTTGTCTGCGGCCCCTGCCCCAAGCCAGCTCCAACCCCGATTGGCCCCCCACTTCAATCAGGGACAGGGCCAGCAGGCCAACAGCCTTC
>NW_006293809.1:259107-268705 GCF_000327345.1 Myotis davidii | reverse complement strand
GTCCCCCCCCCTGGCAGGAACAGGGTCCGCTGGCCAACCGCCCACAGCCCCTCCCCATGGCCGGTCCCATCCCTGACCAGCCCCCACCCCCGATTGGCCTATGGCCCCTCCCCCAAGCCAGCTCTGCCCTGGATCACCCACACATACACACCAAATTGGGGGTGGGCTGGCCAGCCTACCTCCCACGGCCCCTCCCCCAGCCACTGACCCCGATCAGCCTCCCCACCCCATTTGGGGACTGGGAAAGCCGGCCCACCACCCACAGCCCCTCCCCACAGGTGACCTGGCCCCCACTTGGCCCCCCACCCCTATCTGGGCCAATCACCTACAGCTCCTCCCCCCAGCCAGCCCAGCCCCAATGGGGCTGATGGGGGCTTGGTCAGCAGGCCAACCTCCCACTGTCTCCTCCTCCTGTCAAGCCCAGCCCCAAGCCACCCCAATTGGCTGGTCGGACCCCACCCATGCATGAATTTGTGCAGTGGGCCTCTAGTTAAAAATGTTTGGACACTGAGTTGGAAAAACAGAGCTAATTTTCTTCTGCATGCCATTTAGACAAAAAATATATTAACTTGTATCTATACTAATAAAAGGGTAATATGCTAATTAGACTGGGAGACCTTCCCGACAAAGCCATGATGGTGGATCTGAGGCAGAGATGGTTAGGGGCGAACAGGCCACAGGGCAGGGGCGGGGGGGAGTTGGGGTTTGCTGGCTGGCAGGGGGTGGCAGTTGGGGGCAAGCAGGATCAGGCTGGCAGTGGGGGCAGTCAGGGGCAATCAGGCTTGCAGGCAGAGTGGTTAGGGGCGATCAGGCAGTTGAGCGGTTAGGAGCCAGCGGTGACAGATTGCAAGAAGACCTAAACCAGCAGTTGGACATCCCCCAAGTGGTCCCAAATTGGAGAGGGTGCAGGCTGGGCTAAGGGACACCCCCTACCCCCTACCCCATGCATGAATTTCATGCACTGGGCCATTAGTATAAATATAAAAATTAAAATCTGTAGATGAACAAAAAGAAAGCAAGAAAGGAAGGACAGAGGGGAAATATCCAGGAAGTAGTCTCTGACCACATCACGGCAGAGGAGTGGGTTCACTTGGCCGTGTTGGGTCGGACAGAGAAAGGGTGGGCAAGAGAGTGTGGGAAGGAACACAAGACAGACACTTGGACAACCACGTGGAAACTGCCCTCCATCAGTGTTACAGCTAATTAATGCTCATGTATCACTTTCCCTTGTCCCTTCCATGAGCAAAAGTAGGGATTTAAGGCCCAGAATAAATTCACATAAAAATGTTAAGATCTCTCGGGCCAAACGAGTAGTTAAAACTCAATGACATACACCCCTCCTAGCAGGCGGCCATGGCAACTCCCCAGTGATATCACGTGGATGTCTCATGCCCCTGATACGAGGTGATGACAAGGCGAATCACCTCCGTGGTATTCTTGCCAGAAACCCTTGACCCCAGTCTACCCAGAAACATCAGACAGACCCAATGGAGAGGCCTCTACACAGTGTCTGGCCAGTGCTGCTCAAAACTGTCCAAGTCATGAAAACCAAGGAAAGATGGAAACTGGAAGACACTGCGGAGGACATGACAACGTGACGCAGTGTGGGACCTCAGATGGGATCCTGGGACAGAGAGGGAAGGGGACATGGGTGAAATCAACGTGAAATGTGGAGTTTCGTGAGTAGCGCCTGTGCTGGCATGGGCTCCTTAGCAGTAACAAAGGTACCACAATGATACAACACGTTAGCACCGGGAAAGCAGGATGAGAGGTACATGGGAACTCGCTGTACCATCTTTTCAATTTTTCTGTAAATTGAAAGCGATTCCAAAATAAAATACATAAATACGGTTTTAGGAAAACTCAATTTCAGCACAGTGGCGGACCACTGCGGGAATGTTGTGAAGAGATGTCAGAAAGTCCTGGGTAGGATTTAGATCATCATAAAGTGTACCCAACCCTCCCACACCACTCGCGGAGGAACTGTCTTTTTGTTCCACCCGACCCTGGCCCCCGCTGGCAGCTCGTCCTTGGGCAGGAAGAAGTAACTGTGCCTCTAACTAACCATTCTCTCTGATCACACAGGCTTCCAGATGCCCACAGACCTTAGTCACAGCAGCTCTGCAGTAGGTCCCTCCTGGAGGAGTCCATTTACGTGGGTTGCCAGGACCACAGACATCTCCTCAACACTCTCCCACAGTATCAGCCGCACTGTAAAATGCACTTCCCGGGCGCACACAGTGAAAACCCCCTGTGGACATTGGCCAGTCACATCTCTATGTCGGCACATACTCCCCTGGTCTTCGGGGACGAATGACGAGCTGCACCACCCAGGTCTCTCTTCAGTGAAGGACTTGCCCCAGTTGAGAGCAAGAAGCCTGCAGCTATAATTCCTCCCAGATTGGCCTCAGCTGCAGAACCCCATCTTGCCTCAGATGAGCATCTCTTCCCAGGAGCCCCACATCCAGTAACTGAGCACGGGGAGCTGTCCAGCAAGAGGCAGCTGAAAGCTGAGGTGGGCTGGGGGCTGAGGATGCAGGCATCAGAAGCAGCAGCTCCTCAGAAACAATTAGGGTCAATGATGCAATCTTATTGTTTCTAATATGATCTCTGGACAATGCGGCCCCCTTTAAGAGGCATGGGGTGTGACCTCTAATTACGTGGCATTCTGCAAGACACAAGAAGGAGGGAGGAGTGCTGAACTCTGCCAGATTGGGGAGGAGTGGTTGAAGAAGGAGAAATAAACTGCTACAGAAGATTTGAGGAAAACTATGAAAAAAATGATTTACATTTACCCTGGCCAGTGTTCTCAGTGGTTCTAGTTTTGGCTTGAGCACCAAGGGGTCGTAGGTTCCATTCCCAGTCAAGCGCACATACTGGGTTGCAGGTTTGATCCTCAGCTCCAGTCAGGGTGCGTGTGGGAGGCAACCAATCAATGTGTCTCTCTCACATCAGTGTTTCTCTCTCTCTTGCCCCCTCCCTCCTTTCCACTGTCACTAAAAATCAATGGGGGGCGGGGAAAGGTTCCCATTTGAGCTGGATCTTGAAAGATAAGAGAAGTATATGCCAGGCACAAAAGAAGGGAAGAGCTTTGGGAGCAGAGAGAACATCCAGGTGCATGAGCTCTTAGGATAAGATCTCCTTGTTAAAAAGAGGAGCCACGATGGAGGCATAGGTCAATGCTGGTATGTGCTGCCTGCCACAACCACATCAAAATCACAACTAAAATACAGAACAACCACCACTCAGAACTGCCTGAAAGCTGGCTGAATAGAAGTCCTACAACTAGAGCAGTAAAGAAGAAAGCACATTGAGACTGGTAGGAGGGGCAGAGGCATGGAACGGGCTGGTCCAACACCCACATGTGCCATTTTTCAATCTGGGGGGAGATCCTCTCTGTGGAGGCCACCGTGAGGAGCAAGGGGTCCCAGCCACACACCAGCCTCCCAGCCCAGGGTCCCAGAGCTGGGAAGAGAACTCCCTATAACTTCAGGCTGTAAAAACAAGCAGGGATTGTGGCTGTAGGACACAGAGGCTGCTGGAGTCCCAGAAGATCCTCTTGAAGGGCCGGTGTACAGACTTACTCAGACTCAATCCCTCTGAGCTCCAGTGCTGGGTGGCTTTGGGGGACCCAGACACATACAGAGAGAAACTGGATTATCTGGTATCAGGGCAGGAATAAGAAGATGGCTCTCTCCCAGATGGGGGTGTTCTCAGGGGTCATTGTTACTGTGTTGGGACCTCCCCTGTCACAGAGCTGACTGGCAGGGGCCATATCTGAGTCTCCACCAGCCTGGCTCACACTATTTGCACCACCCAGGTGATTCCATGAGATCCTGCCCCACCCAAGCTTCTTGCAGCAACTTTTCTATATGAATGGCCTGTCATGGATCAGGCTTTAGTCTTTGCTAAAATCTCTCAAACAAACTGAAATTGATCTCAGCATACCCCAAACCTATCAATAAAGGTCCCAAGACCTGGCACCAGAACAAGCCTGCCTTGTTTCACAGCTGGGCCTCACCTGGGCACTTCCAAGCCCAATAAAAATAGCAGCCATCTGCAGATCTCTCTATAGCTCCTGCCAGGTGGCCCCAGGCAGTGGCTGACTTTGCACTTCCCTGAAGGCCCTAGAACCAGTGAACCTTGTGGACAGCTTCAGACCATACCAGATTATAACTCTACACATCCACAAGTGACACACAAAAGAGGCAGACTCAGTGAGCACCAAAGCCTGCTCCATAGGTGGGTTTCCTGCACAGCAGCTCTCCCACTATAGTTGCAGCTGGTCCTCACAGCCAATTGGCCTGGAGGTAAATTCCTCCAAGTGACACCAAGAGCAATCAAGGCTCAACTACAAGACTGTGCACACAGCCCACATAGGGGCGCTCAGGTGACTGGGGAGGCTGAGCCACTAGGCCCCACAGGACACCTACTACACAAGGCCACTCTACCAATTCCAGGAGACATAGCAGCTCCACATAATAGGTAGAAATTAACACAGAAGCAAGCAAAATGCAGAGACAAAGAAATGTGTCACAAATGAAAGAAATGGAAGCAAGCAAACTACTAGATACAGAGTTTAAAACCATGGTTAGAAAGTTACTCAAGGATCTTCATGAGAGCTTCAAGGGACTTAGTGAGACTTTTAAGGAAATTAGTGAGAATGTCAAAGACATGAAAAATGACCAATCAGAAAATAAGCATACAGTAAATGAAATAAAGAATCATTTGAGGTGTTGCAACAGTAGAGGTGATGATTCTGACAATCAAATCAATGATTTGTAATATGAGGAAACAAAAAAACACCCAATCAAAAGAGCAAAAAGAAAAAAGAATTTAAAAATATGAAGATAGTATAAGGAGCCTCTGGGACAACTTCAAGTGTACCAGCATTCGCATTATGGGGGTGCCAGAAGGAGAAGAGAAAAGAAGATATTGAAAACCTATTTGAAGAAATAATGACAGAAAACTCCCCCTACCTGGTGAAAGAAATAGATTTACAAGTTCAGGAATCGCAGTGTCCCAAACAAGAGGAACCCAAAAGAGGTCCATACCAAGACACATCATA
This sequence comes from Myotis davidii, assembly GCF_000327345.1. Classification (NCBI taxonomy): domain Eukaryota; kingdom Metazoa; phylum Chordata; class Mammalia; order Chiroptera; family Vespertilionidae; genus Myotis; species Myotis davidii. The sequence continues at coordinate 263,637 of NW_006293809.1, read as the reverse complement.
ATTAAAATGCCAAGGGTTAAAGACAAAGAAAGAATTTTAAAAGCATCAAGAAAAAAGCAGTTAGTTACCTACAAGGGAGTATCCATATGACTGTCAGCTGATTTCTCAACAGAAACTTTGCAGACCACAGGGAGTGGCAAGAAATATTCAAAGTGATGAACAGCAAGGACCTACCACCAAGATTACTCTACCCAGCGAAGCTATCATTTAGAATTAAAGGTCAGATAAAGAGCTTCACAGACAAGAAAAAGCTAAAAGAGTTCATCACCACCAAACCAGTATCACATGAAACATTAAAGCGTATTCTTTAAGAAGAGGAAGAAGAAATAGATTAAAAATATGAACAATAAAATGGCAATAAGTATATATCTATCAACAATTGAGTCTAAAAATCAAAATAAACAAGAAATCTAATGAACAAAGTAAACTGGTGAATAATATAGAACCAGAGACATGAAAACATGGAACAGACTGATGAATCTTAGAGGGAAGGGTGGGAGGCAGGAAGAGAGTAACCAAAGATCTTACCTATGGTCACAAACAGTAGGGGTGAAGGCCTGGAGCAGGGCAGTAACCTGGGGTGGAGGGGGGCCAACGGGAGGAAAAGGAGGGACATCTGTAATACTTTCAACAATAAAGATTTTTAAAACATAAATAACTAAAATAAAATTCATAGTTAAAAAATCTCCTTATTACAATTTATTACAATAGATTCTAACCAGACACCCCCATATGTGCCAACAACATACAATAAACACTGGCGAGACTGTCATGCCTAATGATTGTTATGAATAAAGTAAATTTGGCCTGGGGGTGTGGCTCAGTGATTGAGCATCAATCTATGAACCAGAAGGGTCACAGTTTGGCTCCTGGTCAGGGCACATGCCCGGGTTGTGGGCTCAATACTCAGTGTGGGGTGTGCAAGAGGCAGCTTATCAGTGATTCTCTCTCATCATTGATGTTTCTTTCTCTCTCTTCCTCTCCCTTCCTCTCTAAAATCAATAAAAATATTTTTTTAAATGAACAAATAAAGCCAATTGGTTTCTAGAAGATTCCATTAGGGAGTCATTCTGCATCTGCATGGCTCCCCCAGGTAAGCGGAAGGAACATTTAGAGAAGACCAAATTGACACTCATTAGCAAGGAGGGTACTCTTAGGATGAGGAGTTGAGGTGCCAGGCCCCACTGCTCTCTGTACAGGAGGCAGAGAATCAGAGAGTGGAGGTAGAGAAAGGTGTCCGAACTGGACACGTGCCAGGCCCAGGGCAGGGAAAGCATTGTGCGGTCCTGGTGGTCCAGGTAAGACCAGTGCCCCTGAAACCTCAGACCAAGACACCATAAAGGCACCTCTGAGGGGACCATGAAGGTGAGGAGGGACGGGAAGCCTCAAACGGATTGAGATTGTGTTTCTCCCCAGCCTGGGAGATGGGTTGGTTTAACATCAAATGCTGCTCTGCTGAAAACAAAAAGAAGTAGTATTTCTCACACCCTTCAGTTTATAGACTGAGATCCACACCCAGGCACGATTTGTACATTGGTAGACACTGGCAAAAGGTGAAGCTATCACAAACAACAGGTGTGCCTCAGAGTCCTTCCCCCAATATTCTCTCCTGAGTTTGACATCTTTTTAATTCTTGTCAATCTAACTGGGAAAACGGTATGGAAGTCTTGGTTTGATTTTCATTTCCCTGACTCCCAGAAGGCTGCACATCTTTTCATATGTTTATTAGACATTTGCATTTCTTGTTCAGTGAATTTCCATTTGTATCTTTTGCCCAATTTTCTAAGAGCTAATTCATCTTTTTCTCATTAATGTGCAGGTATTGTTTCTATAAGAGACAGTAACTTTTGCCCATGGCAAACGTTTTCTTCCTGTTTGTCTCTCACTTGGCTTATGGTCCTTTTGTTCATACTAAATTTTGGGTTGCCCATCTTACTAAGAGCTCTCCACTCCAAAGTTTTATAAATCTTCTAAATTTTATATTTCCATATGCATATTTCTCCTGTCTCATACTTACATACACCCACACTCATGTACCCACATAGTTAGATGATCATGAGATGGCTCATTAATCCACCTGGAATGTGTGGGTGTGGGTGTCTGTGTGTGCATGCAGCTGTGTGTGTGTGTGTGTGTGTGTGTGTGTGTGTAGGTGCAAGCGGACTCAGTGTTTCCAGACTTTGCACAATCCTTCTGTGCAGCATCAAGCCCGACATGAGCCACGTATTAAAGTCAACTGCTCAAATCTGCCTTTTACAGTTTCTAGCTCCCAGGGCACACCATCCTCCCTGCCCACTCCCTTCCCCACAGTCCCATACCCAAGCACTCTGGAACCTCCATGATCCTCCCTCCCACATTCTCTGCCCACTCCTCCCAGGATGCCATGGCCGCCTCCTTGCTTCTGGCCACTATCATCTGACCCTGGCTCTTTGCAGCCCTGGCCTGCCTGGCTCCTCACTCCTCCCCATCCCATCTAGTCTCCACTCTGCAGCCAGGAATCCTTCTAAATGCAGAACCACCTCATCCCTGCTCTACCTAGAACCCTTCCTTCCACAGCTCCCACCACTTCCAAACTCCCAAATAAGGCTGAAATCATCCTTTTTAAAGGTTGCCCCACAACCATCTTTAAAATAAAATAAAAAACTACAGCCCCATTTCTCAGATTGTGTCGCCCAGCTCCATGCTCCAGGCAGAGCAAACTACTTTTCATTTCTTCAAAAACACCAAGGTTCCCTTTCAGCAGATGGAAACTCTGGCTACGCCCCTGCTCACCTCTCAAAATCACCCACATATGCCCAGGCCCTCGCCTGGGTGATTCTCACTCACAGGCCAGGCGGGACCTCTGCACCCACATCCTCCAGATGGTCCCCACGCCAGCATGAAGATCCACTGCCCTTCCCTCCAAATGGTGGGCTGTCATTCTCCAGCTGGACCCCTCCTCCAACCCCAGCCCCCACCTCTCCACCCTGCATGGTCTCTTCTTCCTTAGAGTCAAGGCTGAGACCCTCCTTCCTCAGAACTTTCCTCTACCATTCAGATTAGGGCCCCGGCTCATCCATCAGCATCCCCCTGGCCCTCCCCATTCAAGCGTTTATCACACGGACTTAATTCCCTGATTTCTTGTCTCCCACCCAGACTCCAAGTTTGGGTGAAAACAAGAAGAGCATGTCTGTCTTGCTCACCATAAACTTATGCGCCCAGCAGCAGAGACCCGACACAGAGTAGGTACGCAGTAAATGTTTACTTTCCAAATGAATGAATGAATGAACAAGTAAATGGATGGATGGATGCCTGTGGCAGTTTCTAGGACAAATAACAAACTGCTCCGAAAAGCCAGCCAACAGATGCGCAGTCTGGCCAGCAGGGGGCACTAGCCTGCTTTCGGATCCCCTGCCCAAGCCCTGGGAGCCTGCCTGCTGTCAGTCACAGAGCCTCCGGTGCTCAGTGGTCATTTCGCAGCGCTGGAGATTAAGTAGGAGTTGTTTGCCACCAGCCAATGTATGAGAAGTGAGTGTTCACCCCTCACTTCCAACAACTGGCACTACATCCCCTGTCTTGCCAGGAAAGGAGCCGTAACTGTAGCAACCGGTGGCAGGTTTTCTGTTCCCAAGAGGGGATGGCAATGAAGTAAGGAGGGGAAAGGAGGGAGACGGCAGAAGAGTTCGCATAAAACTGCTCGCCCTGGAGCAGCAGGGAAAGTTCTCTGTGTGCCTCCCAGCTCACTCGCTCCCCATCCTTCCATCTGGGAGAACAGAATCCGAGTCCGCACAGGACGAGCATCCCTCACACGCATCTGGAGAAAACTCTTGCCTCCTGTGAGGAGCAGCAGCAGCAGCCTATGCCCCCGGCCGCAGCCCAGCTCGGTCAGCCCGTGTCCGCGATGAACGCCTCGTGCTTCCTGCCCTCTGCTCAGCCGGGGCAGCCTAACAGCTCGGAGTGCCCGGCCGCCCCCTCCTCCGGCAACCAGAGCAGGTACTGCGAGCAGGTGTTCATCGAGCCCGGGGTGTTCCTGGCGCTGGGCAGCGTCAGCCTGCTGGAGAACATCCTGGTGATCCTGGCGGTGGCCCGCAACAGCAACCTGCACTCGCCCATGTACTTCTTCCTCTGCAGCCTGGCCGCGGCCGACATGCTGGTGAGCGTGTCCAACGCCCTGGAGACCGTCATGATCGCCGTGGTCAACAGCGGCTCGCTGGCCCTGGAGGACCGCTTCGTGCAGCACATGGACAACATCTTCGACTCGATGATCTGCATCTCGCTGGTGGCCTCCATCTGCAACCTCCTGGCCATCGCGGTGGACCGGTACGTCACCATCTTCTACGCGCTGCGCTACCACAGCATCGTGACGGTGCGCCGGGCGCGCGCCCTGATCGTGGCCGTCTGGCTGTGCTGCGGCGTCTGCGGCGTCGTGTTCATCGTCTACTCGGAGAGCAAGATGGTCATCGTGTGCCTCGTCACCCTGTTCTTCGCCATGCTGCTGCTCATGGGCACCCTCTACGTGCACATGTGCCTCTTCGCGCGGCTGCACGTGCG
>NW_006293809.1:254211-259078 GCF_000327345.1 Myotis davidii | reverse complement strand
GCCCCCCGCCGTCGGGGCGGCCCCGCTGCAGCGCTCGAGCCTCAAGGGCGCCGTCACCATTACCATCCTGCTGGGCGTCTTCGTCATCTGCTGGACCCCCTTCTTCCTCCACCTCGTGCTCATCATCACCTGCCCCACCAACCCCTCCTGCGTCTGCTACGCCGCGCACTTCAACACCTACCTGGTGCTTATCATGTGCAACTCCGTCATCGACCCGCTCATCTACTCCTTCCGCAGCCCCGAGCTGAGGAGCACCTTCCGCGAGATCCTGTGCGGCTGCCCCAGCGTGAGCCTGGGCTAGGACTCGGCCCGAGGCCGGTCCCTCCGGCCACTGCAGACCCTCCAGCCAGCTAAGGTGTTTAGAGAGAAGAGGGAGGGAATCGAAGACGCCAGAATGTGTGAACAGCCGAGGTTGAGTGCATCTTGTTTTGAAGCTTGCAGAGCCTCTGACAGGGAAATGGGAAGTAACAGGATCCCAACGTGGGTAAGTCTCTGATTTCCCCAACAGCCACGGAAGGAGGCCGTGCTCCGGCTGCTGTGCGCGCTCATTCCATGAGCCAGGGTTTGCAGCGCCTGCCTGCCCACCCGCCTCCTGGCACGTCCTCGCCCCTCGGGTCTTCCAGACTGAAGGGTTCTCATTGACGGGAGGGTGGGCCGAAGCTCTCCCAAGCAAACCTCTTCCCCGCCCGACCTCGACTGCCAGCCGCTCCGATGGCTTTGCCCTTATTTCATAAGACACTTGAGTTTCCATCCTGTTATTCTGTTCACAGTGCAACAGTTGCCCCACAACCATGAACTCTTTGTGAAAGAAGCGATGCAGCATGGCGTCCTTTCTACCCTCATACCCTCACCAACCTCCTCTGAAAAATAGCATCGAAATGTGACCCACGATGCCCCTACTTTTGTTATTAGAGTTGTTGCTTTTGTTGTTGGGTTTTATGCATTCAGCCTAAGACAGCTTTCAAAATTCTAATGAAAAGGAGATCACGTGCTTTGGAAAACCAGAACATACCTGTGTGTACAGTGTTTTGATGCCTTGCTCTCCTGAGGTATATATTTCCCTATTTTAAAAGCCTTTTCCCCATTATTCCTTTTCTGCCTTTAACACAAGAGGGCCTGGTGGATGGGAGGGGATTGTCTCCAGAGGTTGCTTTCAGTGGTTTCAGGTTTGAGAAATTGTAGGATTGCATGCGACTGTCTTGGAAGCTTTGCTTTTGCTCATTGTAACTGTGTGTCTATCGCATGACTTCCTGAAACGTTATCTAGGGAAGAAAACTTGGGGGATTACTGCTCCTTTTGCTCAGCATGGTGTTAAAGTCGGGGCGATCCTGTTATCAACGTCTGTACCTTATCAAGTAAAGCAATTCATTCCCGTGGGCATGGGCGAGATTTGCTGCATAGCACTGTGTGCTGTGTGCTCTACACCTGGTCAGACCCTTGCCTTCCCTGGAGAACTCCACCCCCACACCAGCGGTTCTCCTGCGCTGTGTCTTTGGTGTACAGTTGTGTGTTTTTCTGGTGCCGGAATATATTGGGGGTTTCAGTGTACTTGACAGCCTGCTCATATAAACACTGTCTTTTGTTTCTTGCTTTGTGATGTTTGGAAATAAATAAAAGGCTTTTGTGCCTGCTAAATGTGTGACATTAAATGGTCCACCCAGAAGCATGCCAGTGACTCCTGCACAGTATCTGTTACACTGTAATTCTGACTGGTTTGTAAGTGACAGAAGCATCCATTGCCACAGCACTTGTCTTTTCTAGGGCAATGCCTTTTAGCCAAACTACAAAACGCCCCCATTTCGGTTCTGAGAACACCAGGCTGTAGCTCCTGGGCCACTGTCACTCTCCATTAGTTTAATCGAGACACCAAATAGCAGGTCGCATCCACTGCCACTTCCGTACCCTTTTATGTAATGATGTTTACTTTGAATTTATATTAGTTCACACAAACACTCCATCCATGCTTTTGTTCCGGCCCTCCGGTCCAGTTTAAGAACCCATTGTGGCCCTCGAGTCAAAAAGTTTGCCCACCCCTGCACTGTGGGCAACAAGGAGTCAGGCTCTCTGGAGACTGTACTAAAGCCACAGGAACCATGACGCCCTTTTCTAGGTAAACAGCAGGAAAATAACTAACTTTTCCCTCTTGGATATCAGCTTTCACATGATTTCATTTATTCTCTCAGCAAACCTCTAAAACAGGTGCGTCATTTTACAGGTGAAGGAACCGAGTCCTGGGGCTGGAGGGTGCCTGGTAGGCCACGAACACCCAGCTAGTTAGGCTCATTTGTGTCCTGCGGCTGAAGTCTTTGCACCATGTGGTGCTGCTGACAGGTTTCCATAATGAAAACAGACCCCACGCTCCTTCCTCCACAGGTTGGCTTAGAGAGCACTTCCACGGAAACTTCCCACAGACTTACCCAGGATCTTGCTCGAGGGCAAAATCTGACTCAGCTGGTCTGGAGTAGAGGTTCTATGACAATCTCCCAGGGGCATGGCTGCCTCTGGGGCCACCTTTTAAATAGAGAGGTTGTAGAGGGCTTTCAAAAGCTGTGTGAAGCGCTGGCCCCAGGCCAGGAACTGTGCTGGCTACCTGAGGGGCATGTGCTTCCGAGCCTTGCAGTAACCCCTGAGCCAGGCACTAGTACCACCCTATGTCGCAGGTGAGACCTCTGCAACTCCGAGGGGTTAAGTCCTTGTCTAGGAAAACTCAGCTCCAAGCAAAGAAGAAGAGATTCAGACACAGGCTGCCCAACCCACAACCCAGTCCAACCCCACCACCCTGGCACCGCCCTTGGGAGCAGTCTGCGTAGTTCAGCCAAGACCCAGGGACAGCAGAGCCTGGGCTGCCATGGAGGGAGACTCGATGCATAATTCTACAGCTCACCAGTCCAGGTGTTTCTAAGAGTTTCCATAGAGACATGGTAAAAACCGCGAAGCACGACTAGTCATCTGACTTGGGAACATACTCCTGCAAAGGCTGTGGGCAGCCCTGGGAAGGCATCATGCTGAGGTGGACAGTCCTGCATGTGGAGCTGTCACTGCCTCCCCCGCCACCACTGTCCACTGGATGTTTTAAGCAGATGGACAGTCAGATTTGAAAATGCTTACTTTTTATAAATAAAAGCACATCGTGACTTTAATTCATTTGTTAGGTTACATTCACGTCTCATGGCTTAACCCCAGGCACAATCACTGCAGTGGTTGATGCCCTGGGTCCCTAAAAACCTTTGCCTGTTGTCCTTACTGAAATGGAACTTTTGAGCTTAATTATGCTGTTTTTCTATAGAGCGGGGACTACGAAAACTCAAGCTTTCTTGGCTGAAAACATTGACCCACATTCACCCCCACTAAAATCCATCCTCCAGCTTGTTTAAAGTTGTTTCAAAACTATGAAACAGATCATATCACACTCCTCAAAACTCTTCATAGGCTCTGAATACAAATTCACTTCCTTACCCAGCCCTACAAGGCCCTATGAGCTGATCTCTAGTAAGTCCTCAACACACTCCCCCTTCCCCATACTTCTTCCCCACCCTGGACTCAAACTCACCACACTCATTCCTGCCCCAGGGCCTTTGCACCTGCTGTTTCCTTCATATCTTCCCCTTGATTGGCACATTGTTATCATTCAAGCTCCAGCCCAATCCTCAGGGATGCCTTCCCTGACTACTCTTTCTAAAGCAAATGCCAGTCACTCACATGAAGTATTGTCTTATTGTTATTTTATATTTTCTTGTTTATTTATTTGTTTAATCATCATCATCCATCTCTCCCACTAAAAAGCAGTGTCTAACATATGAAACCGGCCAGTAAAAATAATATATGCTATATGAATAAGTGATTTCATTAATACATTTAAATATGAGCTCAAATCTAACCAAAGAGTATACAGGGTCAGGCAAAAGTAGGCTTACAGCTATGAGTACATGAAACACAGAGTTTATTCTTGTATTACTATTTATTAATTACTAGATGCCCTGTGCATGAAATTTGTGCACTGGCAGAGGGTGTTCCTCAGCCCAGCCTGCATTTATTAATTAGGGACCCCTCAGGGGATGTCTGACTGCCAGTTTAGGCCCGATCCCACAGGCCTAAACCAGCAGTCGGACATCCCTCTCACAATCTGGGACTGCTGGCGCCCAACTACTTGCCTGCCTGCCTGCCTGCCTGCCTGATTGCCCCTAACCGCTTCTGCCTGCCAGCCTGATCACCCCTTAACCACTCCCCTGCCTGTCTGATTGACACCTAACTGCTCCACAGTCAGTCCAATCGCCCCAACTGCCCTCCCATGCAGGCCATCATGTGGCTGTGGTTGCTGCCATTTTTGAGGGCAGGGCAGTCAATTAGCATATTCCCTCCTTATTGGTTGTGGGCACTGCCATCTTTGAGGGTGGGGAAGTCAATTAGCATATTCCCTCTTTATTAGATAGTATTGCATTTCCCATACAAACAACCGTAAATCTGCTTTCCTCACTCTGTGTAAGACACCAGTGACCCTCCCATCCTATCTAATAATAGACAAACATGGTAATTAACCATACCTCTGACACGCTTCCCATGGGCTAATCAGGGCTATATGCAAATTAACTGCCAACCAAGATGGCAGCCAGCAGCCAGGCAGCTGAAACGAACAGGAGGCTTGCTTGCTTTCTCCAGTGATAGAGGAAGCCAAGGTTCCCCGCCTGCCGCCACCCAGATCTGAGCTCCGAAAGCAACAATGCTTCAATTATAGAAGCTAAACAAACCCCAGATACCTGCTTTCAGCCAGCAACGGCTCTCAGAGCTGGAGCCGGCTCTCAGCTTCAGTGACAGCTATAGAAGGTAAATAAATCCCAGAAGAAAAAAAAAAAAGGCTGGGAGCTACAGC
>NW_006293809.1:244828-253783 GCF_000327345.1 Myotis davidii | reverse complement strand
CCCCCCCGAGTGCACAAATTTTTGTGCACTGAGCCTCTAGTTTATATATATAAAAGCCTAAGCGACCATGATGACCAGCTGGTAGCTATGACACACACTGACCACCAGGGGGAAGATGGTCATGCAGGAGCTGCCCCCTGGTGGTCAGTGTGCTCCCACAGCCAACTTCCTGTGACCAGCCAACGTCCTGCAGTCTCTCCCCTGGGCTAGCCACCTCCCACAGTCCTTTCCCCTGGGCTGGCCACCTTAACCAGCCCGATCACTGGCCCCAATCCCCGGGCAGGCCGAAGGACCCCACACATGCACGAATTTGTGCACTGGGCCTCTAGTTTGGTGAATAACCACACTCGATGTGGAGTCGGGAACACAGCTTGTGCTCTGAAACCTGATCCAGTTGGTCAGAGGTAATGTCAGGCACCAGGAATGTTCACCCCCACAGGTGACTATAATCTAGAAGCTGGGGAGAACCAGATGATGAAATGCAGAACAAAAGTGTAAGTTTCCATGGAAGAACTCAGCCTTTCTCATCAAAAACTCTTACTTGGGAACCAGATCAATAAAAATCCTATATAATAAAGAGGCAATATGCAAATTGATCCTTGCACAAGATGGCCACCCCCATGTTGTCACAAGATGGCCACCACAAGATGGCCAGCAGGGGAAGGCAGTTGTGGACGATCAGGCCAGCAGGAGAGCAGTTAGGCGTTGATCAGGCAGGCAGGCAAATAGTTGGGAGCCAGCAGTCCTGGATTGTGAGAGGGATGTCCGACTGCCATGTGCTCCCACAGCCAACCTCCCATGACCAGTCAACCTCCATAGGGATTGGGCCTAAACTGGCAGTTGGGCATCCCCCGAGGGGTCCCAGATTGGAGAGAATGCAGGCTGGGCTGAGGGACACCCCCCAGTGCATGAATTTTATGCACCAGGCCTCTAGTAAATAATAGTAAAAGACAGTACGTGGTATTATTATGTGCCAGGCATTCCACTAAGCACTTAGACATATTAACTCACTGAATTCTCACCAGTCCCTATGAGGTGGGCACCACTAGTGCCTTGTCCTATAGAAAAGGAGACTGGTGCATGGAGGGATAGCGCTATGGCCTATGGCAATGCTCCCCAGGGTTGCAAGACCTTCAGCAAAGCTCTCCAGCCCCATAGACTTCCTAGCAGAGAACTTAGCACATTATTTAATTTTTCTGTTAACTTTTCTCTCTTTTCTACCAGGCTGTGCAAGCTAAACCGAACATAGCGAGGCAGATAGGGCACTATCTGGCCTGGGTCTTCTTTAGAAAGAGTAGTCAGGGAAGGCATCCCTGAGGATTGGGCAGGAGCTTGAATTATAACAAGGTGCCAATCATGGGAAGATATGGGGAAGAGCCTTCAGGCAGAGGAAACAGCAGGTGCAAAGGTCCTGGGGTGAGAATGAGTGTGGTGAGTTTGAGTCCAGGGTGGGGAAGGAGTATGGGGAAGGGGGAATGTGTTGAGGACTTATCAGAGGAGATCAGATCATAGGGCCTTGTAGGGCCGGGTAAGGAAGTGAAATTTTATTCCACAAAGGTAAGCAGGGGCCTCTGACACAGGAGTTTGGGAGTAAGTAAACAGAAGCACAAGAAAACCCTAATTTTTAGAGTTCCTGTCTGATGTTGCCTTCCAGTCTTTCAGGTCAGACAGACCTGGTCTGGATCCCGAGTGTTTGCCACTGCCTGATGAATGTAAATTCTCATAAACCAAGTAAAACCTGGCAGCCACTACACTGGCGTTTCCTTTCATAATCAAATTCTTTCTGGCATGAGCGGGGCACTCTGGGGAGTTGAAAGCACTCTATTTCTCAACCCGCTCGTCAGAATCCACTGAGCTTTGTTATTTGTGTACTTTTTAATGGAAGTGTAATAATCATGCAGAAAAGTGCTCACAGATTCTGCTTTTTGCCATGTTGTTCATTTGTGCACACAGAGGGGTGCTGCCCCGGCACCGCAGCCGAGGAGAAGTGCAGGAGCAGCACATGACAAGAATTGCTCAAGCCAAAACACGCATTTCCCATGAAGTACCCAAGTGAGTCCCTCAATTCTCTAGGAGCTTTAGAGGCACCGGTTGGCCTTAGGGATGTGCTCCGTCTGGCAGTGTCTTCGGTTCCCAAGTGTAGGTAATTGATGTTGATTCGGGTTGTTTTCCTGAGCAGGATGCAGGGTGGTTTCTTTCCCAGGTTCTTGTCCAGATGGATTTAAAGAATGAAGCCACGGTCAAAAGGTGGTAGATGAAAAGGGTGGAGCTTTATTGGAAGCAAATACAAGCTCCCACGTAGGGACAGGATCCCAAGACGGTAACCCACAAAGCCCCTTCTTCTAAGAGAATAAAAAGGTGCCTCAGGATAAGGGAAGAGGAAGACATACATTCACAGAAGATAAGAAAAAAAACCACAGAGGTTGGGGATAAAGGAAACGAACTTTCACAAAGGATAGAGAAATGCTGACCAAGGGGAGAAAGAGGAAAACAGATTTTCACAGGAGACAGAGACATGTTGCTAGATAAGGGGGCGAGGAAGTGGGGGCACCACATGGGTTTTGGGCTTTGAAGCTGATATTCTGCAAAAAGAGTGACCCATTAGAAGAGCATAGGATCATTAAGTGAGGACGGGGTCCAATTAGAAGGGAGCATGAAGAGACAGGTTGCCCCTTCCAATATAGCCCTTTAAAAAAATGTTTTTGTTGATTTCAGAGAGAAGAAGGGAGAGGGGGAGAGAGGTAGAAACAATAATTATGAGAGAGAATCATTGATCAGCTGCCTCCTGCACACACCCTACATGGGATTGAGCCCAAAACCCAGGCATGTGCCCTGACCAGAAATCGAACTGTGACCTTCTGGTTCATGGGTCGATGCTCAACCACTGAGCCACACCAGCTGGGCCAATACAACCTTTTTATAGGCTCACTTTTGGGGGTTCTTTTGCTTCCCATTAAATATACCTGGTAATTTTTAGGTAAATCTTCAGTACATTCATTTCAAACTACTGAAATAACGTTAAAAGAGTCTATGCAGAAACACAAATATACACAATAGAAAAGATGCTCTGTTTTGAATTCAATGGTCCTGTGAGTTCGTTTTCCAGTTTCTTTATTTCTAGCTCCAGAGGCTTACATAAGCTCGTTCTTTAAATGGCTTGTTTCTCATCTTAGCCTTGCTTGTCCTTGGTTTCATAATACCGCTGGAGGGAAGCCTTGGTTTCTCCGAGCCGCACGCCTCAGAACTAACCAGGTGTGTGTGTGTCATGTGTCATACAGAAATGTAACTAAACATGGTCTAACTTTTAAAACCACAAAGTGAAAATGAGTGGATCGTATCCTCAAATACCACTTTTATCCTGAACTGCTCCTCCTTCATTCTGACTCACACACACAGATTTTTTTCTAATATATTTGTATTGATTTCAGAGAGGAAGGGAGAGGGAGAGAGAGAAATAGAAACATCAATGATGAGAGAGAATCATTGATTGGCTGCCTCCTACATGCCCCCTACTGGGGATTGAGACTGCAACCCAGACATGTGCCCTTGACCGGAATCAAACCTGGGACCCTTCCATCCACAGGCTGATGCTCTATCCACAGAGCAAATCAGCTAGAGCTTCACAGATTATTATTAAAAAATAATTATGTTGCTTGTACAGATGTCCTAGCAGCATTATTCAGAAAAACCCAAAAGTGGAAAAACCCAAATATCAATCAACTGATGAAGGGATAAACAAAATGTGGCATCTCCATGCAATGAAATATGACTGAGCCCTAAAAGAAATAACTGCACTTAAAACATAGAATAATCTCAAAAACATTGTGCTAAGTGAAAGAAGCCAGGCACAAAAGACTAGCTTTTGTATGAATCCATCTATACAAGATGTCTAGAAAAGGCAACATCCTAGAGACAAAAAGCAGATTAGTGGTTGCCTAGAGGTTGGGGTGGGATGAGGGTTAACTGTAAACAGGTACAAGAAATCTTACTGGGTGACAGACATACCTTAAAATTGGATTGTGGTGTGAATGTATCTGTGACATAATAAAAAATCAATATTAGGTCTTTGTCCCTGGTTCCTGGTACAGGGCCCCTAAGGCCCTTGGGATCTCCAGTGATAAGAAAGGTTTTTGTATGTTAATGAAATGAACTGAGGTGGGGAGAGGAAGGTGTCTTCAGGATGAGAGCTGGTGACCAGAGAGACCATGGCAAGATCAGAGGGTTGGAACTTTCAGCGGAACCCCTGACTTTTGAGGTGGGAACAGGGGCTGGAGACTGAGTTAATCACCATTGCTCAATGAGTTACTCAACTATGTCTATGCAATGGGACCTCCATACATCTAAATGACAGGGTTCACGGAGCCTCATGGCTGGTGAGCATGTCAAGGTGCTGCAGGGGAGCACACCCAGAAACAGCATGGAAGCTCCATGGCCTCCCCACTCGCCTTGTCCTGTGCATCTCTCCCACGTGGCTCTTCCTGTGGTGCATACGTGATAACACACCGGTAACAGCAAGAAAAGTGTTTTCCTGAGTTCTGTGAATCATTCTAGTGAACTGGCAAACCTGGTGACAAAATGTATAGGTGACAACGTGAGCCTGGGCCTGGCCTCTGATCTGAGGCAGTCTTGTGGGATGGAGTCCTTATATCTACAGGGTCTGCACCTGCTCTGGGTACTTAGTGTGAAAACTGAATTGAATCGTCGGACACCCATGTGGTGTCCGGAGAGTTGGAAAATTGGTTGATGTAGGAGAAAAAGAAACACTTGGTGCCAAAAGTGTGAGTAAAAATGGAACATTGCGTACCTCAGTAAAATTACTAAAAGCACTGATAGTATACTTAAAATTGGTAGATTTTATGGTATGTAAATTATATCTCAATAAAATTGTTTAAAAAGGTAAACCTGCAAGAGAAACAGACAAATTAAATGAGGTGCTGTGCATGCTGTCCCAGAATGCAATGTTCAGTGGCCCAGCTACCTGTGTCAGCAAGAAGTCCAGACCACCACCTGAAGATAGTCTAGTGTTTTGTACTTTTATTGGTGTCAGGGAGGGATGGGTCAGTCCTGCTCACACTCATCTCCAAGAAGAATTAGATGCACGCTCTTTAAGACCAAGAACGACTTCATGAGGAACCCCATTTCCCCTACACTGTACTCCCCAAAACCTCCCAGACCTCCACTAATGGCCCAAACTCCTGGACCCCTTATCCTCACTCAGCTGCAAATTCCCAGGTCACAGCCCTCCCACAGCTCAGCCTCCTTTTCAGCAACCTACACCCTGGGGTCCTTTCACTCACCCACTATGTAAGTTGCCAGATAAAATAGAGGATTTCCAGCTCTGGACAAAGGGTTATGGGTTCGTTTCCCAATCAAGGGTATGTACCTGGGTTGTGATCCCTGCCCCCATTCAGGGTGTGTGCAGGAGGCCTGAACCAATCAATTTATCTCTCTCACATCAATGTTTCTCTCTCCCCCGCCCCCCACTTCCTCCCTCTTCCTCCTCTCTTCCACTCTCTAAAAATAAAATCAATGGGAAAAAATATCCTCACTCCTCAGAGGAGAATTAATCCACTGAGCCAAACCGGTTTCGGCAACAACCTATGCTTTTTAAATATAAGTATACCCCAAATACTGAATGGGATATATCTCTATATATAAAAGGCTAATATGCAAAGTGACCCCTCGGGAGTTCAACTGGGAGACCGAGCTTGATTGCTCACTATGATATGCGATGACCACCAGGGGGCGGCGCAAATCGAAAGAAGGCCCAGTCAGTAGCTGGAAGGCCCTATCAGCCCTGATTGCTGGACAGGCCTAGGGACCCTACCCATGCACAAATTTCGTACACTGGGCCTCTAGTTTATAATAAAAAAAATTACAGGTCATTTATTTTTTCTTACAACCCTACATAGGGAACAAATGAGAGGATTTAAATGAGATATATTTTTATTTGTTAAATCCAGCAATCCCATAGCTATTTCATTTCCTGGGACTCTTTCTTTTCTCTGTTCCTGGATCTCTATGGGAGCCCCAACCCATACACAAGGCCGGGCACCCAAGCTAAATCCCAGGGAGAGGCAGTGCTGTTAACCTTTTCCTTCCAGAAGACTCCAGGGCTTCTTGTGCGAGCGGGCCCATCTTCCCCCGAACTCCGCATTGCAAGGTCCAACAGAAACTCCGCTCCCTCTGAGCGCGGGCACTTCCTTACCTCACCCTGTGTAACTCGGAGTAAACTGCAAAGACAACGGGCGTCACTAACTTTTTCTCTACGTGGAGACCCACTGGCAGCCTCTCTTGCTGAAAAGAAGAATCTGTCTTTGCCCAGGCCCAGCACTTTGCTCGGGAAGTGCCCGTTGGCACTGATAAAGCACCGCATCGTGCCCGCTGCGACGTCAGGGGCCTTGGTGCCCAGTAACAGTCACGGCAGGAAAGAGAACTGACGCTTACTCAGTGCCACCGCACGTGCTCTAAGTGTACTGATGTGTCTAACTTAATGCTCATCTCATTCCCTTCACACCCTGGAAAGTAGAAACTGTGTCTTTCTCCCTTTTGCAAATGAAAAAAATGGAGGCGCAAAGTGGGTGAGCAACCAAGGCAAAGACAGGCAACTTCGGAAGTGGCCACACTCTTACTGACCCAAGTTCTGAGAACCAACCGCTGAGGGACGGAAACTGTCCAGGAAGCACATGTCGCCCTTGGTAAAGAGCTTGTGCTACAGAATCAGAATGAGGGTGTACAGGCCTTGAGCCTCCTGCCGCTAGCTAAGCGGCACCCTGACATCATCCCAGGCGCCACCGCTTCCTGGCACGGACTCCGTCCCTCACTGTGCAAAATGCCCTACACAGACCCGAGTGCACGCTGTCATTTTCTCCTTCCACTTTCCTTCATCTTCAAAGCTCCCTGGAAATCGCTCTCCTCTCCTCGATGCTCACACTGAGGCTGAGAGGCAAATCACGTAGCTGGAGTCACACAGCTGGCGAGCAGCACCACGGTGAGCAGGGGCCTGAGCCCGCTGAGCTGTCTCCTGGTGGCACGAGAATGAGACAGGGCTGGGAAAGGCTTCCCAATCGCTCCATGAAAAAAATAAATTGATAAGGATCTCAAAGCTTAAACCACTGTCAAAAGAAAAAGCTAGCATTCGTTTAAAAAAGAAAATTACCAAGCCTCCCGGTCTAAAGTGTTTGCCGAATGTCCAAGAGCAATTTTGATAAAATGGACAGGCCTCTTTGAATGCAAAAATCTGAACTTCTGAAAAGAAAAAGACCACAATCTGCCTGGCTTTACGTTTCTATGACTGGATAATGGTTAGCTAGCTGTTCAGTTCCCTAAAGAAATTAACCAAATTAAGTGGGACAAGCAGTGATTGCTGCTGCCTGGGAAAAATACCTTAATAATTATACATTCTCCTGCAGAACGCAAGGTCAGACTGTCCTACCCAGTGAAACTGTCAGATAATCCATTAGGCATTAAGCCAGCAAAATTCGGCTCCAGTGTTTTGATGGGTTTCCAAAGCAGCTCTGAGTCCGGGCGCCTTCCTCGTCCGCATCCTATACGTGGTACAGACAGGTGCAGGCCACTGGACCAGGTGAGCCCTTTCAGAGCAAAGATGCTAAATCTGAGACACACTTTCCCTTTGTCCCTTGGAACCTGAGCCTCTCCCTCTCGTCAAGGGCCCACAGACAGCTGCCCGGAGCAAAACTTACTGACTGAGCACTGGCTGGTGTGGCTCCATCGGTTGGGTGTCGTCCTGTGAACCGAAAGGTGGTTGGTTTGATCTTGCGGTGTGGCTCCATCGGTTGGGTGTCGTCCTGTGCACCGAAAGGTGGTTGGTTCGGTCTTGGGTCAGGCACATGCCCAGGTTGCAGGCTGACTCCCAGGCCGGGGGCGTGCAAGAGGCAGTAGTTGGATATTTCTCTCTCACATCTCTCTCTCTCTCTCTCTCTCTCTCTCTCTCTCTCTCTTTCTCTCTCTCTCTCTCTCTCCCCCCCTCTCTTTCTCCCTTACTCTCTTTGTAAAAAAATCAATTAAAAAAAATTTTTAACTTACCAACTGAAAGTGTTAATGCCACTCTCACGGTCACTGCAGTCGTGTGTGGACACTCGGGGATCCCTGGGCTTTTGTTGCCAAATCCCTCTCTCGTGCTTCCATCTGAGAGCCCTTACTTAAATGTTCGGGGCGAGGGTTCTTTCCTGGGATTACCCTCAGACAAAAACGGGCCGAGTTGAGGATACGGGAATGAGGGGAGAGGCGGTGCGGAGCAGAGAGCAGGAGACTGACTTCTGTTGACCAGGCAGCGCCAGGCTGTGTGACCTTGGGCAGCTAATGACCTCTGCGTGGCCTCAGTTTCCCTGCTTGTCATAGAAAGGCTGAACTTCATCGCCAGGTTTCAAGCTGAGTTCTGGAGACACAGAGGTGAGGTTATTGGAACCCTCATCCCTGCACCATTTCTGTGTTTCACCGGCTGGGCTGAAAATTATAGAGCACGGCTCTATCTAAAAATCTACAAATACCTACCTGGCACCCACTACACGCCGGCACTGTGCTGGGGGCTTTGTGTAGGAACTCCGGTCGCCCTCACCCGGTTCAGGGAGATAAGTTACTCCCTGTCTCCATTTGACAGAGGAGAGACCAGTGCCAGGGAGGCCATGGCCAGTGAGGGAGTGGAGGCCCAGGACGAGGACCGCTGCCCGCTCCAAGACCAGGCTCTAACCAAGCTCCTCGGCCTTTCCCAAAACGTCAGGCTTCAGGTGAAAAAAAGCTTGTACCGGCTTTTTATTTTAAAAAATTTAACCACTAAGCTAAGCACAACAAAGGCCATTTTCTCCCCATCAGATTGGCCGAAATTGAAAAAGTGAATCGCATCCCATGCTGCCCCGGCAGTGTCACAGGACCCTCGTTCAGGGGAGTGTCGCCGACAGAGCATTCTGGGAGCAGAGATGGGCTCCAGATGCCAAA
>NW_006293809.1:243380-244696 GCF_000327345.1 Myotis davidii | reverse complement strand
AACCTTCTCAGGAGATCCATCAGACTTCCCCTTATGTCTCATTAACCAAGGCTCATGCCTACTCCTAGATTAATCATTGGTAAAGTGAATGCGCTTGCCGTGACTGGTTTAGGTTAATCATGACCATCCCAGAGGGCTAGCAATAAAGATTTATTTAAAAAATTAAAAAATAAAATAAAATAAATAAAGCAGATATACACTAAAAGGGCTTTAATGCCCTACCGTGATAACTATATGGTAATGGGGTGATAGAGAGAGAAGAATGCTAAATCCTCATCTTCCATAGTAGGAAGTCCAAAGCATCTAATATTAACAAATCAAAAATTAGGACATAGGCACGTGATTTGGAAAGATGGAAATAAACACCAGGCAGGAAAGCTAAGAAGAGTCAGAAGTCATTGTTTCTGTGAGGACTTGAAGGTAAGAAAGTCACAGAATTGCCTTTCTAATATAAAAAAAAATCAGTAATAATATACACTGAGTGGCCAGATTATTATGACCATCTGACGTTTGTAGGCAAATTAGCCATACGTATACTGCATCATATGGGATATGGAAGCAGAAGGCCTGTTGGAACACCTTTGTTGTCAGCAGTTACCAAGATGAAACATCCCCAATTCACACAGGAACACAAGGATTGGACAGTTGAGCACTGGAAAAAAGTCATGTGGTCCAATGAATCGCGATTCCAGTTGCATCATGCAGATGGAAGAGTGAGAATTTGGCAGAAACATCATGAAAGCATGCACCCCATATACCTGAGTACAACCCTTCAAGCTGGTGGGGGCAGTGTTATGGTTTGGGGCATGTTTTCCTGGCATGATTTGGGCCCTTTAATACATGTGGAACAATGTCTGAACAGCACAACATACCTAAGTATCATTGCTGATCAGGTTCATCTTATCATGTTGATGGTGTATCCCAATGGAGATGGGTTCTTCCAACAAGACAATGCGCCATGCCACGGTGCTCGTATTGTGCAGGAGTGGTTTCAAGAACATGTGGGAGACTTTACCTTGCTTAGGCGGCCCCCACAATCACCAGATCTCAATCCAATTGAGCATTTGTGGGACGAAGTTAAAAGAGCCATCAGGCAGCTGGTTCCACAACCATCAAATCTCACAGAACTGGGCAATGCATTCATCAGACATGGTGTCAGATTCCTCGCATCACCTTTCAACATCTCGTGGAGTCAGTGCCAAGAAGAATCATTGCAGTATTGAAGGCAAAAGGAGGCCCAACGAAGCACTGATGGGGTGGTCATAATAATCTGGCCACTCATAATAATATATATCCCATGTTAAAAGGCTGTTAAA
>NW_006293809.1:224473-243059 GCF_000327345.1 Myotis davidii | reverse complement strand
AGTGTGGACATTCCAACCCCACAGAACCGCTAAGTGACTCCAGCTCCAGCTACCATCTGACTGCCAGTGTGTGAGAGACCCAAAGCAAACCCAGCAAAGACATCAGGTGAGCCCAGCCAGCCCAAAACACTGGGAGGTATGGTAGTGAAGTATTGTTTTCACCCATTAATAATTGGTGTTTTGTTACACAGCAGTAGAGGATCATGACCCAAAATGGCACCTAGAAGTGGAATGCTTCTAGGACAAAACTTAGAACAGGTGCACTAGGGACCAGGTAGCAAGCAATGGTCAGAAAAGCTTTAGAGAGGTGGAGTCTGCAAGAACTGGGAAGACATCATTATTGGAATGAAGAGAAGATAAGCCATGATTTTCAGTGACAGAAAGTTAAGCAACATACTCACCTGCAATAAGAAAAGAAGAAAATGTCTGTGTAAGGGCCCCCTTTGGTCTGGCCTCATGGCAGGTGAGCACTTGCATGGGGTGGGCTACAAAGTGGGCTGCAGAAGAACTCCTCTGCAGGGCTCAGGTCCCAGCCCAATAGGAAAACCACAAGTCTGTCTAGAGAGGAGATCCCTCTGCCCTGAGACCTGCAGCAGGATTTCAGGACAGAGCCCTGGCTCCCAAGAAGTGTCTCAAGGTTTGGGAACCTGAACCTTCCCTTGATCCTTATGTCAAGGAAATGATGACTGACTGCCGCAACCTTTTCCATCTAGGGTTCAGGATCTGAAGAAGGGGCCACGCACAAATGAAAACACTAGACAAGAAATATGAATTTAGAAGGCATGGGGGGCCAGGTGGAAACCTCTCTCTTGGAGAGGCTCACTGAAACCTGGCCTTATCTGCTTTTTATTCAGTTTTAGATACACATCTTGCCCTCAGTAAGCACAGCAAACAGGTAGCAGACAGACCATCTCAAAGGTCAGTAAAGATTTACTTTGAGGCTATCACGTCAAGAAATTGCTTTGAGCCGTCACTATCTCAACACGGAACAATCGGTGCATAGCTTTAGCCCTGCTAAAACTCAAGGTTCATCAGCCTTCCGAGTTCCTTGATACACTCTCATGATAGTATTGACAATGGACAGCTTCCCGTAGATGACTTCTATGATGTCTCCACGTCCAAGAGCAGAAGAGAATTGTAACAATAGAGAGTTTAACCAAAGTGGAGGAGCTGGCCACACTTTCTCTGGAGTATTCACTTTCCCAAGAAGAGTCTGGAAGATGTAACTTCCAAACTTACTCCTCCAAGAAGGAAAACAGCCATCAGTGACTCACTTAGAATGAGCTGATCTAGACTCGGTGGTTCATGAGAGAAAGTGCCCACAGACAAGGTCCTCTGCCTGTACCACAGGTGGCATATGGTCCCACCATGGGGCAGCGACACTGAATGGAGCAGAACCCTGTGAGTGTTGTCACAATCTGAAACCTTCCGTGAAACTCAAACTTCATCATACTCTTTGGAATTTCTAGTAGAGACAACCACTATGAAAGTAATGAATCCGAGGGGGAAAAAATCAGTGCTACTCATCTCTTCCCCAAGAAAAAACCCATGCCCTGGTGAGAGCCCCATGAGGGCGATCCAATGGGAACACCTTAGGCAGGAGTCACATCTCATTGGGTGTCATAAGAGTCATACCCAGGAGAAGCCTGAGGGTTGCAATCACTGAGGGAAACCTGAAAGGCATACCGCATTGTACATCACAGGTTTCATATGGAAAAATCCTCTTGCATGTGACCAAGGTGGAGGCACCTTCAGCTGGAATTCACCCTTGACAGACACCACTGTGGATTCCACATGGCAAAGGAACCAGATGAAGGTTCTGAATGTGTGTGTGGGGGGGTGGGGGGTTACGCTGGGGGTGCGCATCAGAGTGAGAGTGGATATTTATTATGTGCAGAGACAGATAGTAAGGTCATTCAGGAAGGATTTATTTGCAGAGGCGCAATGCATTCAAAAGTGTAGATGGATGAGAAACCACGGGTAGTATATTAGCTCAAGGGCCTGGACCGCAAGAGTCAATGAAGAGCAAATGGTTAAAACTGGAGGAGAGCCCTGGCCGGGTGGCTCAATTGGTTAGAGCATTTCCTGAGATGCCAAGGTTGCGGGTTCGATCTCTGATCAGGGTACATACAGGAGTCAACCAATTAGTGCATAAATAAGTAGAACAATAAATCAGTGTGTCTCTCTTTCTCTTTCTCTCTTAGCATGTCCCCAGGTGAGAATTTTTTTAAAAATGAAATGGACAAAGTGCTCTTGTGTATTATGAAAGAAAGTAGCGGGGAACAGGTGTGTACAAATTGCATTCTACTTCTAATTATTGGCATCTGTGCTCTAATGGAAGATGAAAACCCTACTGCTTAACACACTAATTCTTCTGGAAAGAGGAGTAGAAAATCAGATCTGCCTTGAAAACCAAACTACATTCTCAAACAATCTGAATTTCCCAGGAGAACTCACGTTTCCAGGAAATCTGGGAGATGATTTTGGACTGTGAACAACTAACTCCCTTCTCTTTCTTAATTAAAAATTGAATTAGGCCCTGGCCCATGTGGCTCAGTTGATTGGAGAGTAGTCCCGTACACTGAGTGACGGCGGTTTGATTCCCAGACAGGGCACACACCCAGCTTGCAGGTTCAATCCCACGTCAGGACCCTTGTGGGAGGCAGGCAAGATATGTTTCTCTCTCATTTCTCTCTCTCTCTCTCTCTTTCTCTCTCCCTCTACCTGTCTCTAAAATCAATTTTTTAAAAAGGAAAATCTGACTTTTAGGCTAAAGGGTCCCCTCCTGCTAGAAGCCTGTGCTGACTGCACCAGGCATGGATGACCGATGCCTCCTGGCTGCCTTTAGCATTTATTACTAAATAGGCAACTTCGTTCATTTTTATTTTAACCTCCAGTTTTTATTTTTTTAAACATTTCAAAGGAAAAACATTCAACCAAATTTTTAAAAATTAAGATGGATTAATTTACAACAGACCTTTCATCAAATAAACAATACATACAACCAGTATGTGTAGTTGTCAAGGAGATGGGCTCTGAAATCAGATAAACCTGGGTTCAAATCTCAGCTAAGTCACCTGTAGGCTGTGACCTCAGGTGAGTTAGGCCCAAATGTCCCTATTTGAAAAATGGCCATGAAAATATTACAGTCCATAGGTTCATTTCGTGATATCACTTTTTTTTAAGTGCAAATATATAGGTAAAAACGTTGGGAATATGTCTGTTTTAAAAAAGTGTTTCTGACCCTAGCTGGTTTGGCTCAGTGGATAGAGCATCAGCCTACAGACTGAATGGTCCCAGATTCAATTCCAGTCAAGGGCACAGGCCTGGGTTATAGTCTCTATCCCCGGGGCGAGTGAAGGGGGGAGAGGTGCAGGAAGCAGCCTATCAATGATTCTCTCTCATCGTTGATGTTTCTATCTCTCTCCCTCTTCCTTCTTCTCTGAACTCAATAAAAATATATATTTTTTTAAAATGCTTCTGTGTATTTTCCATACTGCCTATGTATGACTTTAGGAAAAACATGATTGTAACCAGCTAAGTAAGTGAAACATGTATGCGTTCCTACAGAAAGACCTAGAAGAATAGACATTAAAGGGTTCAGAGGGGTCACGTCTACAGGATGGGACTGGTGGGGAGGGAGGAAGTAAGAAAACTTGCACTTTTTGCTTCTTGTGCAGTGGAGTGATGTTTGAGTATTCTGACAAGCGTATATATGTTATTGCTTTCCTAATTCCGAAAAGATGAAGGCAGCTCGGAAAGAAATGTAATTAGCATCTGTCGCTGGGCCTCGGTGACCAAGGGCATTTGCAGCAAATGACGGCCTTGACCGCGCTGCCTCCTGTAACTCAATTCTCTGCCGGGCTCCCCATCACTCAGGCCCTCTCCTCTCCGAAATGCTCGGCTTTAACAACATTTTGAGTCAAAGCATGACCATGAGTCACAATTCCAGGAAGGTTTTATAAATTTTATGTCAAAATTAGCTAAGGTGACTTGGCTGAAACTTGCGCAAGAGGGGATGATTCACCCAGAACAATTACGGGACCCGGGACGCAGAGCAGACACCCCCGAAGGTCGTTTTTCAAACCCCTTCCCACCTGGCCCATGTCCGGAATGTGTGGGTCAGTCTCCGCTTTCTGGTCAAATGAGGTGACATCTGCTCCCACGGTGGCATGCCGGTCCTGCGGCCGACAGCGAGGCCACAAGGCGAAGATCAGTTCCCCCGGCGCCCAAGCGTATGTGGAGACTGACAGAAGCCGGATGTTGTAGGGACGACAGAAAAGCCCAGCAGGGGATTTTCTGGAAGCCTTTGCCGAGAGAGTTAGATTTATAACTATGTCCATCTATCTCACCTTTTATTTTCAATAAAATCCCATTATATCAGACTCCACCTCAGCTTGTAGTCCCTCCTCAGACCTCTAACCAGACTCAGCCGGTCGTCTCCCTGCCCGAACACCCCAGCCTAGGCAGGGCACACAGAGACAAGCCACTGGCCCTAAGCCAGGACTTGCTGGGCATTCTGCACTTCCCACCGTATACATTAGACCCGCCCTTCCAAGTGTCAGTGGCTTTGGTTTCTCCTCCATGGGATTACCAGATTGCTTTCACAGCTTGTCCTAGAATCCACTCAACATTTCTAAGGGGATGCGTTTTGAAACTTAAATAAATATTTTAGAGGACAAGTGAATCTCGATTCCTAAAAATGATGGATTCCGAAACACTACCTCCCTGTACTAGTCATGATGTGCTGGGTGATGTGGCAGGAACAAACAATCCCAAAGTCTGGGTAGCAGTACCCACCAGAAATTCATTTCATGAAGAGCCCCCAGGATTTAACTGGACCTCTAACTTCCAAGCCCATGTTTTTCATCAATTCATTACAGTTTCGCCCCATTGTCCAAGCTGCACCCCTTTTACAACGGTCCTGCAATGCCCAGCTACCTCAGCAAACCTATTCAGAGTCCCCTGCTGACGTGATCGGCTCAGCCCCGTGGTCTGTGACGATGATCAAAGTGGGATATAAACACCTCAAAAACTCTGGGGCCAGCCTTAGGGGAATCGATTTCCAGGTTCTCAAGTCTCAATGGGTCCTTTCTAGGATCTGAGCGTATTCCCGGGGCCCAACCTGAAGAGTGCAGAGCATCCTGCTCCATCTCCTCTCCTCCCACCCCCCACCCCCGACTCTCACTCTCCCTCTACAAGAGAAAAGCCCACCTTCCCCTCTGACCTTCACCACAGTGCAACGTGGCCACGTCCAGACCCTGGGAGCATCACAGCAGAGGGCCTTTTACATAGCCGGGTGCGTGCTGAGAAAACGAGTGGCCCTGTGGTCTGGGGTGCCTCAGTCCACAAGTCCAGCAGCTTCGCTTTCTTTGCAGGACCTCACTGAGCTGTCAGCTCCTGGATCGCTGGGCATACATTTTCTGATAGATCACCATGTGCTTGTTAGCATATAACTCAGGAGGACTTTAAATCATTGAGCGACATCACTGTAACAAACTTCTTCATTTCTAGTTATTCCTGTGTGGTCAAGGTTTCTCAGAACTTACATCCAGAAAAAATTAAAAACAAGAACAGAATTAATGCTGAACGCTGTATCATTATGGTAATAAGTCATTTCCTCCTTTTGAACAGCCTTATTTAAAAGCCACTTTATTAAGAGATAAAGTCCAATAAAACGCTGCTTTTTATGCTCAATGATTATTTCCTCTTTTTTAGAATGAATGTATGCTATGTGCTCCAATTATATTAATAATAATTCATCCAGAAGAAAAATGTTAAGCCCTAAAGGCCTTAGGACTCCAGAAAACCACGTTTTTGCTTCATTGTATATGTGTGCTTGCAGAGAACCATGATAAAAGGGTCAATAAAAGCCTCTGCAGCATAAATCTATGTTTTATTAGAATAAAACTCTGAGTGGAAATAAAAAAGAAATTGTAAATTCAATGAGAACTAAAAGGAACCACGTATAATTTCAAAGGATTTTTTCATCCGTGTTTAAATGAATAATGGTAGGCATCAAATCATTATGGTGCTTAGATTCCATTGGATACAATTGTTTGAACATGTAGCATTTTTCTATTTTAAACACCAATATTTATAACATACCAGAAGTAATATTCCTTGCAACTATTAAAACTTAAAGCAAAATTTTGAATGTCAACCTCAAAATGTATGAGGGGAGTTTATAGTTTGTCAAAAGACACTTAGGGTGGTGTGCAAGCAAAGAGACGATCGAAGCTCCTGGCCTGTGCCATCTGCTTGGTCCCCATCCCGACCACCTGGGGATGTGCTGGGCTTCCCCAGCTGCCTCGCTGCTCTATTGCTTGAACTTCTTCACAGCAGCCGTGTCCTCCACTTCCACATGGAGCAATGAGTCGTGCGATTCTGTGTTCCTATCCCCAAGGCTGGCAAAGCGTTAAGTAAAGCTGAACCCAGACTCCAACAACTCTCGGTCCAACCCTTGTGACTCACACAGGAAGACCCAAACTTAAATCTCACGCCTGCTGACCATGGCACGTTCTCCATGTTCACTTCTGAAGCCCTGTGGGTCTTAATTTTCTCATCTGCAACACAGGGTCAAGGTCACACACCTACGGCATCTATGTTATAGGGTTTTTATGAGGCTCAGATAGGATCAATGTTCCTCTTAGTTTTTACTCGTTTTTCAAGTATTACCTTGCAGCCTACTTGCTTGTTCTGAGCTCTCAAAAATAATAATTAAAAACTCCCCCCAAAATTCAGCCAAAACTGGTTTGGCTCAGTGGATAGAGCGTCGGCCTGCGGACTAAAAGGTCCCAGGTTCGATTCCGGTCAAGGGCATGTACCTTGGTTGCGGGCACTTCCCCAGTAGGGGATGTGCAGGAGGCAGCTGATCGATGTTTCTCTCTCATCGATGTTTCTAACTCTCTATCTCTCTCCCTTCCTCTCTGTAAAAAATCAATAAAATATATTAAAAAAAAAACTCCCCCCAAAATTCAATGTTGCTAACCATCACCACCTCAAAAAAGTAAACCTCTTCCACCTTTCTTAAGAGCCCAATGAGCCAAATATTGCACAAAGTTCCTTCACAAAACCCACCGCAATCTAAGCACCACCAACTGATCTCCCAGGCCACTTTTCCTCTGTGTTTGATGATTGGCTACTGAGAATTGTTGTGTTGAATACTGAGCTTTGGATGGCACTCCCTCTAGGGCAGGGGTGGGCAACCTTTTTGTGAGTGCGTGCCAAAACCAGCAAATTCTCTGACTCAAAATTCTTCTGCGTGCCGAGGTTTCTATTTCGTGACCTTCAGAGATATGCACGAGCTACTACTTTCATCTATCAGGCTACTCCTATTATGAGACTTAACAAAATTCATCACTGAGAACAAAGATTCACAAGTGTATGTGGATGAAACCAAAACACTGGTCAGATCTAGGAAGGCAGGGAGAGTTAAGGCAGAGGCATAGAAATTGCTCTTCCCCTCTCTCGTCAATCCGTATCTGTGGTCTTTAAGCTAACCTGTTATGTAAAACCATTTATTTATCTAAGATGCACCTACACTGAATTTATCGGAAAAATAAAAAAGTCGATATTAAGAAAAAAAATTGTAAATGGAAGATTATAAGAGAGGGTTTCGAGTGCCAGCAAAAGTTACTGGTGTGCCATGTTTGGCACACGTGCCAGGGGTTGCCCACCCTTGCTCTAGGGACTTCAGCTGTCCCAGGATAGAGCCTCTGCTCTAAAGGTCTACACTCTCCCACCCTCCCCCGCTAAGGAGAAGCCTACCAAGGCCCCCACATGACTGAAGGCGCTCTCTGCAGTGTCTCAGCTCAGTTTGTAACATCCCCACAGAGCCAGCCAGCGCCATCTCACAGCTGCTTTCCTTTGGCTGCTGCAAGGACTCAACTAGGACAGCCTCCGATGCTCTGCTCTGCCTGCTGCTCCTGTTGTGCACAAGGCTATTTCACTCATGGAAAGACGCTCTCATCCTGGGAAGGCGGGAAGGCAGCCGAGAGGAGCACGGTGACTCAGTGGGCAAGCGGGGGAAGATCCTCAGCAATTGTCCCGGTTCACCCAAGCGAAGAAGACACACCACCCTGAGCATCCAGAGGAGACAGTCTCCAGCGCTCCGGAACGGATCCTCAAGCCCACAGCCGCCACTCACAGGGACGAGTCAGGCCGGCGTGGGCTCACATGCCACACCTGCTGTCTCAGGGTATTGCCATCTCAGTCCCGATGGAGAGGAACAGGACTGCACTGTCCCTTCCCTAAGTCGTCTTGCTATTTGCAAACTCACCCACCCACGCTGGGCTGTACTGCAACTTGAGCCTTAGTTCTAATCAACACAGAAGCCACAGGATGGAGGGCGGTAAGGAGCCCTGCAGGAGCAGCTGGGAAGCTGGCAATCCTTGTTCGGCTGGAGGAACAGAGCTGGCTACACTGCCACCAGCTGCCTGAGACCCAGACCCCGAGCCTCCCCAGGCCACAGCCTGGAAGGTGTGGAAGGACCTAGAGCAGGGGTGGGCAACCCCTGGTACACGTGCCAAACATGGCACACCAGTAACTTTTGCTGGCACTTGAAACCCTCTCTTTATAATCTTCCATTTACAATTTTTTTCTTAATATCGACTTTTTTATTTTTCCGATAAATTCAGTGTAGGTGCATCTTAGATAAATAAATGATTTTACATAAACCTGATGTAAAATCTCTGTCATCAGTGATGCAGCAGCAAAAGTCCCACTGATAATATCAAACAGAGTCACAAAGTTTTCTGTCGGTCGGACTATCAGTGTACATGTATACATTAAAAAATAAAAGTATTTTTCATCATCATACACTGTGTTTTTGTCGCTCAAATGAAGTTTATTATTCCTTCAAGGTTCTTCACATACGTACACCTTAAGAGATATCAAGTAGGCGGAACATGTTCTCAAAAAATTCAGGTTGGCATGTAGAAGAATTTTGAGTCAGAGAATTTGCTGGTTTTGGCACGCACTCACAAAAAGTTTGCCCACCCCTGCTCTACAGGGTTCCCACAAAGGAAGGTATTGGCACTTCGGTGCCAGGCAGTGATCCTGGTGCCAGGGATAGAGCAGTGAACCACAGATAAAACTCCTAGTGGGGGACATAGGTAACAAACAACATAAATAAAACATACTCTCTGTCCCTTCGTACAAGGAGACAAGGGGAAGAAGACAGCAGAGGAGGGCATGGCTAGGGAGTAATGAGGTGCAATCTGAGACTGTGAGGTCAGGGAAGACTCACTGAGTTGACCGGTGAGTTCACACTGGAAGGAAACAAGAGAGGCAGTTTCCTGGAAAAGAGCATTTAAGACGGAAAGAACAGTGAGTGTGAAGGCCCCAAAGTAAGACCCTTCCTGCTTACCGTGGTCACAAAAGTTATCACTGCATCATCAAGTAAGTGAACCCTCCCTCCTCCCGCCAGGCCCTACAGTGCATGTACTCATTGTTTTGCAAGAATATGTGCTGGTACAGCCATCACTCCACTGGTGAGCATTTGCCTCTCTAAGAGACGTACCCCTGCTGTTCATCTCCAAGCCTTTCCGTGGAGCTTCTCGCCTCCGTGCCAAATCACGGTGTAAGTGTTCTGAAGACATTTTAAATGGCAGTTACACCTGTGGTGACAACAATGCCATCACTCAATGCCACTGCTCAACTGACAACCTGTGAACGGTGAAGACCAGGTTCAGGCATATTGAGACAATAACATCACACCTGCTGCCTGGCTAGTAGCAATTCTAAAACAGCAGCTCAAGACAACAAAACTCATGCTTTCAGAGATTTGAAATATGACATGACTGATTAGCAAGGGGACTGAATAAAAGATTAATATACAAAAGCCAGCCCTGTTCTCAATGACCCAAACCTGGAAACAACCCCAACAACTGGCCACCAACTAGAGAGTAGATGAGTAAGCTCTGGTGTATCTGTACAATTAAATATTAGGCGAAAGTAAAATATATTCATCAGTCTCATGAAATAATATGGCCAAAGCATGACATAGCTAAGTGAAAGTAGTCTAAAAAAGTTATATAAGGCACCTTTTTATAAAGTTTAAAACTGCCAAAATTAAAAATATACTCCCTAAGAGTACATGTAGATGCAATAAAATAGCATTTAAAAAGAAATAACAAGTAACACAAGATCAAGGAGATGGTTATGGGGACGGTATGGTTAAAGGAGGCCTAGTGTCAGGTGTGAGTACTTGTTATATTATTAAAAAGAAACAATCCTATATAATAAAAGGCCACTGACCATAACAACCAGAATGACCGATCGACCAGTTGCTATGAGGTGCATTGACCACCTCTTAGTCCCTCCCTCCATCCCGCAGGCTCCAATAGCTGGATGGCCAATGGGGAACCCTAGGGGAACTGGGGTGGGTGGCAGCGGGGCGGGACTGGGGACTGGCGAGTGGGTGGAAGGCAGACCTCTTGGTCCCTCCCACCGGCCTGCAGGCTCCAATAGATCGCTGGATGGTGAACAAAGAACTGGGGTGGGTGTCAGTAGCAGGGCGGGACTGGGGACTAACGAGCTGGCGGAAGATGGCCCTGATGGCAGGCTAGGCCTATGGACCCTACCCATGCACAATTTCATGTGCTGGGCCTCTAGTAAACAAAAGAAGTGGTCCATGATTGAACTGATGTGAGAGTGTTTCATGGGCTAACCCAGGGGTGTAAGTGCCTCCTGCAGTTGTTAAGTCCAAGATACCTTAGCATTCCCTCTTTACTCTTCCAGGCACCTCGGCAGTAATTTTATACTGAGTTGGCTCTTTGTTTATGGTTAACTATCTCTGTTCAATAACTACTATGGCTTCTGTCTCCTGACCCTGATCAGTACAGGCCCTCCCTGCCTGCCATTTAGAATCTATGTCAGACAGCCTGGAATTCTGCAAGATCCAAAGCTGAACTTTCTGCCCCAAAGTGAGGCTTGTGGGAGCAGAGCCCTTCAGGCACAGACCACAGCAGGAGGTGAGCCTAGAAGCCTAAACTACTCCTCCTGCTATACCCTCCTTGCCCAGAAGTGAAGACCATTACACTCACATGGAAGATGTCCTGCATTACCCTATGACATGGAGAATCAGGCAAGCTATATTCACCATAGATGATCCCTGGCTGATCATACCCACATCTTCATGGAGCACCAGTGAGTAGAGGTCCAGACCCCAGTCTAGTCCTTGAGGTGCCTGCCACGGCCCCTTCCTAAATGGGCTCCAAGTCCTGCTAGGTCTGTGGTCCTGCTCCCCACATCCTAGCATGACACTATCATATGCCTGTAAGACAGCTGGGCACCCCAAATCCAGGCAGGAAGAGGGTGCCTCTTCTATAGGAAAGCTGCCGACTCTGGAGCTATGACAGCACAATCCCCACAAGCACGTAGGGCTTCTTGGGAGATGGGAGCAGGCTGTCTCATACTCTAGCATGATCTGTATAGCCGGGCCCTCTCCTCTCTTACCTGTGCATTATCATTTCCTGGTTAGTCATCTATTACTGCAAAACAGGCTACCCTCAACCTCACCTTTAAACAACAAACATTTATCACTGTACACAGTTCCCGAGGGTCAGGAATCTGGTGAATAATTTAACTAGATGGTCCTGGCTTGGGGTCTCCATGAGGGCTCCATGCTCTGAGGACCTGGCCCGGGATGGAGAGCCTGCCTCCAGGCTCACTCATGCCTGGGGGGGGGGGAAAACATCTCACAAGAATATAGACATTTATCTTTTATGAGGCATGTGCCTGGACTGCAGCTAGTTTTAAAGAAAATCATACAGTTCCATGGGGTGTAGCAGAGAATTTAAAATAAGGGGGGAAATGTCTATTCCTTGCCATATGCTCTACCCCATAAGGCTGCTCACAGCACGACTTCTTCCCCCAGAGAGAGGGAGGGATCCACAATGGAAGAAGCCAGTGGCATCTCTAACCTACTCTTGGAAATGACATACCATACTTCCGCCATATTCTGTTGGTCACACAGACCAACCCTAGTGTGACATGGGAAGGGGGTATGATTGGTGCTGTCTCTTGTCCACTATTGTATCTCCTGGACCTGATGCATAGTCTTATCCTCTAAGTCAACAATAGATACTTAAGACACAAAGCCAGGTACCATCTTACTAATCTTCATAGCCACTACGGGGCCTGTTTATGTCCCCACCAAGGGGAAAGTGGCAGAAAGCAAAAAAGGCTAAAGCCAGGAAAGAATCAAACTAGACAAGAAAAAAACACCTTCTCCATAGGAGACATTCGGAACAGCTTCCTACTGTGGGGAGACCCTGATCTCTGTGGCAGGTCATGTGGGATCGTCATTGTAGCCAGAAGACAAATTCAGGCTCAGGATCTCTGCCCTGTGGGAGGCAGGGAGGGGGTCCTCTTTGAAAGGAGAACTCATACAGAAGAGCATCCAAATTATTACTAATAACATTCATAGCTGTAAAATGGGGTAACATCACTAACTTCACAAAGTTGTTGTGAGGCTCCATTGAGATCAATGTTGTGACTGGCACAGTGCCTAGCAACCAGGATATCAATAAATGATAGCTACTTTCGGAGAACCAAGATGGTTGCATAGGTAAATGCCTGTATTCGTTGCCCCCCACAACCACATCAAAATTACAACTAAAATACAGAGCAACCACCATTCAGAATCACCTGAAATCTGGCTGAACGGAAGCCCTACAACTATAGAAGTAATGAAGAAAGTACCTTAAGACTGGGGTGTCGCGTATCATAATGACTGGTTCTATTTGCATATTAGGCTTTTATTATATAGGATAATCATATAAATTGTTCTTCAAAATAGCATTACTGGGTGAAGTAATTATCATAGAATATTTGAGGTAAGTTCCTGTAAGTTCTCTCTAAACATTGAATTCATATACCTTAAGGGAGTTTGGGCACAGCCTGCTCATGGAATTTGATCAATGACTCATAACAAATGTGTGAAGGACATTTTCCTGGTTATAATCTTGGAAGTTGGAGAAAAGTTACATGAAATGTTGGAAATTATCTCTCTATGGAAACAGGATTTAAAAGTAGTTTGTCCTTTTGGGAGGAGATACTTGATTTTGAATGGACAAATTTATGGAGGCTGAGGGGCTCAAAGAGCACATGGGAATGGCATCTATGCATTACAAATTCTTCCAGAAAGTTCCTTTAGAGCAGTGGTTCTCAGCCTTCCTAATGCCGTGACCCTTTAATACAGTTCATGTTGGTGTGACCCCCAACCATAAAATTATTTTCGTTGCTACTTCATATCTGTAATTTTGCTACTGTTATGAATCGTAATGTAAATATCTGATATGCAGGATGTATTTTTATTATTACAAATTGAACATAATTAAAGCATAGTTATTAATCACAAAAAAAAAAAACTGGGGTGTCTCCTGCATAGCAGCTCTTCCACTGTAGTCGCCGCTGGTCCTCACAGCCAACTGACTTGAAGGTTAATTCTTCCCAGTGATGCCAACAGCAATCAAGGCTCAACTACAACAAGAGTGCACACACAGCCCACATAGAGGTTCACCTAAAGTGCCCAGTTCAGGTGACTTGGGAGGCTGAGCCACTGGGCCCTAAAGGACACCAACTATACAAGGCCACTCTACCAATTCCAGGAGACATAGCAGCTCTACCTAATACACAGAAACAAACTCAGGGAAGCAGCCAAAATGTGGAGACAAAGAAACATGTCACAAATGAAAAAACAGAAGAAATCTCTAGGGGGAAAAAAAATACTAAATAAAATGGAAGCAAACAAACTACTAGATACAGAGTTCAAAGCAATGGTAAAAGGATGTTCAAGGATCTTAATGAGAACTTCAAGGAACTTAGTGAGAATTTCAAAGAAATTAGCAAGAATATCAAAGACATGAATAAGGAACAGTCAGAAATTAAGCATACACTAACTGAAATAAAGAATAATTTACAGCCCTAACTGGTGTGGCTCAGTGGATAGAGCGTCGGCCTGCAGACTGAAGGGTCCCAGGTTCCATTCCAGTCAAGGGCATGTACCTTGGTTGCAGGCACATCCTCAGTAGGGCGTGTGCAGGAGGCAGCTGATCGATGTTTCTCTCTCATCGATGTTTCTAACTCTCTATCCCTCTCCCTTTCTCTCTGTAAAAAAATCATTAAATATATATTTTAAATAAAAGAATAATTTATAGAGATTCAACAGTAAAGTAGAGAATGCAGAGAATCAAATCAATAACATGGAATATGATGAAGCAAAAGACACCTAATCTGAAGAGCAAAAAGAAAAAATAATCCAAAAATATTAAGATAGAGTAAGGAGCCTCTGGGACAACTTCAATTATACATTCACATCATGCGGGGTACCAGAAGGATAAGAGAAAGAGCAAGATATTGAAAATCTGTTTGAAGAAATAATAACAGAAAACTTCCCCTACCTGGTGAAAGAAGTCCAGGAAGTGCAGAGAGTCCCAAACAAGAGGAACCTAAAAAGGCCCACACCAAGACACATCTTAATTAAAATGCCAGGGGTTAAAGACAAAGAGAGAATCTTAAAAGCAGCAAGAGAAAAGCAGTCAGTTACCTACAAGGGAGTGCCTATACAATTGTCAGCTGATTTCTGAATAGAAATTTTGCAGGCCAGATGGAAGTGACAAGAAATATTCAAAGTGATGAATAGCAAGGACTTACAACCAAGATTACTCTACTCAGCAAAGTTATCATTTAGAATTGAAGGTCAGATAAAGGGCTCCCCAGACAAGAAAAAGCTAAAGGAGTTTATCACCACCAAATCAGTATTACATGAAATGTTGAAGAGTATTCTTTAGGCAGAGGAAGAGGAGGAGGAGGAGGAGGAGGAGAGGGAGAAAGATCAAAATTATGAACAATAAAATGGCAATAAATATTTATCTATCAACAATTGAATCTAAAAATCAAAATAAACTGATGAATAAAATAGAACCAGAGGCATGGAAACATGAAACAGACTGACAAATCTCAGATGGAAGGGGGATGGGAGGCAGAAAGAGATTAACCAGAGAACTTATATGCATTATCTATGGACACAGATAATAGGGAGGTGAAAGCCTGGGGCAGAGTGGAACCTAGGTAGAGGGAGGTAATGGGAGGGGCATCTGTAATACTCTCAACAACAATTTTTTTTTAAATTATAGCTGCTTTTTTCATTGAGTTCATATGACTGCCTAGTCCCAGCCAGCTACAACCTCCACCAGCCATGAAAAGGGGCAACAATCTCTTCTTCAAGGAGTTCTGCTAATTCTTTAAGACAAATGAACAAAAGAAGAAAACATGAAAAAAAATGAGAAAAACCACTAGATCTGGCTGGCTACGGGGAGAAAGGAGATTATTTTTTAATTAAGTGGCTGCTAGAGAGATATTGCCTCTGAAACCTACTGCTTGCTTAGCCAGTGCTAGTCTTCAATGAAATACAGCTGCCCAGAAAAATAATGAAAACACCAAAATGTCAGACAAGAAA
The DNA here is from genome assembly GCF_000327345.1 of Myotis davidii. Taxonomy (NCBI): domain Eukaryota; kingdom Metazoa; phylum Chordata; class Mammalia; order Chiroptera; family Vespertilionidae; genus Myotis; species Myotis davidii. Next base: position 227,593 of record NW_006293809.1, on the reverse strand, counting down.
GCCATCCCATGTACACATTTACAAGACTTTGGGGGGAGGAGCATTTCCATCAAAAGTGAAGATAGGATGTCACATCCATCGGGATCCACACCTACCCAAATGGACTAATTCAATGAGGCATTAATAAAAGACCCACATGTGAAGGTGAGGGAAATCCCAAGGGGTAGGGAAGTACCCCATTGCTAGAGCGGGTACACAGATACCACCGTTAGACCCGAAGGAACATGAAGAAAGAATCCTTATCAAAGCCTAGAGGGGGAGCGTCAGGTGGAGAGGCTGCCTGATGCCTGGCTGGAGCCATGTTCCTTAGTGAAGAGATGCAGCCTTCCCAACTGAGCTGCAGGAATGAGCCCGGATGAGAAGACACCCTGACTCCAGTCCTCACTCTCATCCCTCCCTCCAGTCACTCTGTGTGGAAACCCAGCCAGAAGCCAGAGGGAATGGAGCCCGCTGATGAAGGAGAGCACAGGGGTTAGAAACAAGGTGGGGGGGTGGAGAGAGGATCTGGAAGGTCAAATAGAAAACATCCAATCCACAAATTTATGAATTTATAAAGAAAAACAGCAGTAACACATATAGCAACATATATGTTTATGTAACTACTAAAGGCCCAATGCATGAAATTTATGCAGGGGGAGTGGGGAGGGCCCCTCAGCCCAGCCTGTGCCCTCTCACAGTCCGGGACCCCTTTCTCCTTACCGCCCACCTGCAGGGGAGGCGAGAGAAGCTCTCACCACCACCACTGTGCTCACCAGCCAGCCGTGAGCCCTGCTGCTGGCTGAGCAAAGCTCCCCCTTTGGAAGCGCACTGACCAGCAGGGGGCAGCTCCTGTGTTGAGCATCTACCCCCTCATGGTCAGTGCATATCATAGAGACCAGTCATTGCTGGTGGTCTGCAGTTTGGTCAATTTGCATATTAGGGTTTTATTACATAGGATATCATGCCATCTTTCTTTTTTTCAATCCTCACCTGAGAATATGGTTTTCCTTTTATTGATTTTAGAGAGAGAGGAAGAGAGAGAAAGAGAACGAGAGAAACATTGATTGCTTGCTCCATGTATGCAACCCAATTGGGGATCAAACCCACAACCTAGGTATATCCTGCCACCTTAATAACAACTTTCTAATTCCTCAGTACTATCATCATTTTACAGAGAAGGTAACTGAGATTCAGAAATATCAAGACTAGACAGTGCTTTCTTACACGTTGCTTATCAGTTAATATCTTGTTGTGCTACCCACAATCAGATCTGGGCAGCGTGTCCTTAACGGAGAACTCTTCATCAAGACAGCCCTTAGGCACCCATGTTTGGTACCACATGACCTCTACAGCCACAGTTGATTGGACCACTGGTAAGTATCGTTCACAAGGAAGCCAATCCATAGCTGGCCAGCAGTCCCCACCACAGTCTGACATAAGCGGGCCAACCAGAGACCCTACTCACAAAAAGTAATTATGAAACGAGGGGAAGGGAGGGGTGTGAATGCAGCAATTAATAAACAGAGATTAGTAAGTGAGGTTCTTATGTAAAATAACTCACCTTTACTTCTCAATTTTGCCTACTTTCCTGAAAGGTCTTTTATTCTCAAAGACCCTTGAGGAGGATATATTCTGCATCAGCTTTGCCCACATGTGTTTCGTGAAACATACTCTTTTTTTCCAGAGATGCCACAGGGGAAAAGGTAACAGTCTGTGACCAGATAAGTTTAAGACAGACATCATATGACATCTTCCTCCAGACCTGCCCTCTCCAGTGTGAGAACGCTAACCACATGTGCTGATTTACATTTAAGTTAATTAAAATAAAACGAAACTTAAACTTCAGGTGCTCAGTAGCTGTAGGTGGCTAGTGACATCCACTCTGGGCAGTGCCAAGGACATTTCCATCTGCATGGAAATGGATCTACTGGGCAGGGCGGCTCTAGAACGTTCACAAGGCACATCACCATGTCCAAGTCTCAGGGGCATCCAGGACGGAAATCATGTGCTGAAATGTTTAACTGTTTCTCATACTTATTTGGTCCTGTCACCCTATAACGTTACACAAGGCGACCCCTCACTCAGCCATATTTTTGCAGGACGTGATTTTTAGAAGGAAAGCAGATCAGCTGGTTTTCGGGCCTGGCATCTGACCCCAGGAAGCTCTTCTTGTTTCGCTGACTTCCTTTTTGCTCATTTCCTCTGCCTATCAACTCTGCGGTTTGATGAGTGAAATCAAAATCCCAAGAAATAATTTAAGAGAAAGATTACATTGGCAAAGTTGTTATATTTGGGGAACATATAGGGGACAACTGATCTATCCAGATAGGGTAGAAATAATAAAGTCAATTCTTATATATCCGCTGGATAGAATATTATCTTAACCTAAAACTAATGGTTATAAACTGTGTGATAAATTGGAAACGTTTAGGACCTAATGTAAGTGAAAAAGAGGACACCAGCCCAGCGGGTGTGGCTCTGTGGTTGGGCATCGACCCATTAACCAGGAGGTCACCGAGAGGTCAGGGCACATGCGGGGTTGTGGACTTGCTCCCCAGTAGGGAGCATGTAGGAGGCAGTGGATCAATGATTCTCTCTCATCATTGATGTTTCTCTCTCTCTCTCTCCCTCTCGCTTTCTCTCTCTAAAATCAATAAAAACATATTTTTAAAAATGAGGACACTAAAGAGCCCGTAGGTTATGATTCTGAAGGGAATATTCCCAAATATGATCATGCTTGTGTTTCGGTGGTGGAATTGGGGGTATTCTTTTCTGCTGTCCTTTATTTCTCGAATATCTTCTCAAAGCACTTAGTGCTTTCAGAACCACACCACAAAGTACTGCTGGGAGAACAGCCCAGGTATGTTGGGGGACTGCAGCTGATTCATTCTGGCCTCTGGGTTTGCTGATAGTGTGCCTGTTCCAATCAAGCAGCTTGGAGATTGCCAGCTCTAGATGGCACGCTGGGAAAATCCAAGCATGAGGCCTCCCTTTGCACCCCCACTGCTCTGAGCCGTTCTCCATCTTCCGTGACACAGCGCTCAGAAGTGGCAGACATTGGTCTCCAGGCTTCCCTGTCAGTGGTCTCCCTGTGTCTTCTCTTTCTCTGTGGGAAAGCCACCCCCACATGGGAACCAAACC
>NW_006293809.1:222612-224386 GCF_000327345.1 Myotis davidii | reverse complement strand
TCCCTTCCCCCCACCTACATAAAATCTCACGCTGATGAAATATATGTCCAAATGCCTAGCCCTAATTCTGGCAGATGGCGAGCAATAATTTAATAATAATTTCTCTCCCTCTTTCTTAAATTAACATAGATTTAATTAAACAAACAGAAAATAATTTCTTTGCAAACGCCAACCTATAAATGCTTCTTTTGATTGATTTTTTTTTTCTTTTTTTGGCCAATTCTTCCCTAATTTACCCCTGGAACATTGGCAGTTCACTCTCCCTGTGCCTCCCGCCCCCACCCCCACACCTCAATTGCTATGACTTGGTCATAATTCAGAGGCCAGCACCGGGCTGAATTAGTTCCAGCCATTAAGCCAAATGCAAAAGTTAAACCAAAGCCCTGCTGGATAACTCAGCTGTTTCTACAGTTGAATGGAAGCAGCTTTTATTAAATTATGCAGCCAATGTTCCTTTATTTCCTTAATGAGAATGTGGTTCATAAATTGCTCTGTGGATTACTTGAATCAGTTAATTTCAACCATCTATGACCTCGAGGAGGCAATTTCAGTGCATTATGTAGAGTGGACTGAGCATTTCGGCTTTTGAGAGGACAGCGATTTGAGTTTTGAGCCCCGAACATTCCCCGTGTCAGGGAACACACTGTATGGGCATCTGTACCTGCCCAGGCCTTTGGGGGCTTTGTCTACCTAGTGCTGGGTCACTCACAATGTTCCCCGCTGCGGAGCTCCAATTGTGTCACCTAATTGCAAGAGCTTCCTGTGTTCTGGGAGGAAATAATAATTCAAATAGCTCCTGGTTGTACTCACCAGAATAATGGGACACAGGTCTGAGCAGGCAGTGCTGACGCAGCAGCTTTGGTGGGGGTACTTTTCTAGAAAGGTTTCAGGACATCACTTGTAAGTGGCTGGGCCAGGCGACCTGACTGGGAGAAAAATTCCTCCAAGGCCAACAGTGAAGAGTCACCACCGCTGCATTTCACCAACATTTCTTTTGGGCCTACTATGTGCTGAGGACAGCAGGGATGCAGGAATGGATGAGACCCAGCACTGGCCTGCCCTCAAAGGGCTCACAGTCCCCAAGGCACAGCGAATGACACTAAACAGGCCCCTCATGGTGTCTGAGTATAGAAACCCCACAATTCAATAAGATAAAACAGTGAGAGAAACTAAAAAGATTTCCATGGAGACTGGTGACCTGGCCCCTCTACCTCCTAGCTCTATGACCCTGGGAAAGTTCCTTAGATTTCTCAGATTCTGTGGGAAGCCACCACTTGCCAATACTGTCAGTGCACCAAGGAATGCAGAAGGCGTTAGCAGGGCTGACGCTAAGCACCTCCTCTGTTGAGATAGTGGTGGCTCAAGGCAATTCCTTAACCTGGAAATCCTTTTACAGTTTACCAAACTTTACCTTTGATAAACCTATATGCATTGCTAAAGGGCAAATGTGTATTCAAGTAAATAAATAGCGGACCAGGCCAGAAGTCAGTGTGTCTCTTCAAGAAAGAGGCTCCACCTGGCCCCCAATGCCTTCCAAATTCATATTTCTTATATAGCATTTTCATTTGTGCGTCGACCCCTCCTTCAGATCCTGAACCCTAGCTATGTAGGTTGTGGCAAGATTGATTCTCATTTAAATGCATATAATTCATAGTTGTGCTGAATGTATATTTCTAATATTTTACACAGGACATCAATAAGCAGCAGTTCTAAGGGCCTAGCTTCTCTAGGGAAAACAAGAGCATCAGTCAGGGGAGATAAGGAAAAAGGCAGT
>NW_006293809.1:221311-222557 GCF_000327345.1 Myotis davidii | reverse complement strand
AAATTAATACCAAATCATTACATTAATAGAAAAATATTAAAAAGGCGCTTGGGAGAAGCAGCTATTGGGGAAAAAAGTCCTCTGTCGTATCTTTTCCTAGTGCCCCACACTTCTCCTTAATAATTGTCACAGTCATTACATAGCGATTTGTGGGATTTTCAGCGTTATCGTCCTTTGCCTTAATAGACTCCATGTTCCATGAGAGCAGGAATAATGTCTGTCTTTTTAACTTGCATATCCCATGTCTAACACAACGATTGCCACATAGTTGGCATTCAGTGGATATTTCTTGGATGAATGAATAGATGGGTAGGTAGGTGGGTGGGTGGATGGATGGATGGGTGGATGGATGGATGGATGGATGGAAGAATAGATGGATGAATGGATAAGTATACGGAAGTTAGGTAGGAAGGAAGAAGGAATATATTCCCTGAAAAAAAGCTAAAACATTACAGATAAGACTAAAGTCGCCTTTGATTACCTGCTTCCCAATTTCTTTTCATTCCCTTTCCTGATGGAAACCTCAGTCAATTGGGATGTAGGTCTCCAGGACTTTTTCAATGCACATTCATATGTAAATATGGATCTGTAATATGAGAGAAAGAAGAGTGGGGAATGATTCTGATGTTTTTATCTTGATCAAGCGAAAAAAACAATGCTGTTCTTTCCAGGGTTAATAAGTCGCTAGCCTGTTCTTTTTTATTGATTTACTAGGGGCCCGGTGCACGAAATTCGTGCACTTGGTGTGTGTGGGGGGGGGAGTGTCCCTCAGCCCAGCCTGCCCCCTCTCACATACTGGGAGCCCTCAGGCGTTGACCCCATCACCCTCCAATCGCAGGATCGGTCCCTTGCCCAGGCCTGATGCCTCTGCCAGAGGTGTCAGGCTTGGACAGGGGACCCCCATCTCCCCCCGATCACTGGCTCTGGCCCCCGCCCAGGCCTGAGACCTCTGGCCCAGGAATCATGCCTGGGCAGGGGACCCCCATCTCCCTCTGATCGCTTGCTCCACCCCCCGCCCAAGACTGACACCTCTGACCCAGGCTTCAGGCCTGGGCAAGGGGACCATCATATCCCCCCAATCCCTGGCTCCGCCCCCCACCCAGGCATGATGCCTCTGGCCCAGGCATCAGGCCCAGGAAGGGGACCCCCCAACCCCCCGCCCAGGCCTGATGCCTCGGCCAGAGGAGTTGACCCTCATCACCTTCCGATCACCAATCACCGGATCGGACCCCTGCCCAGGCCTGAG
>NW_006293809.1:214370-221188 GCF_000327345.1 Myotis davidii | reverse complement strand
CTTACATATGCAAATTAACCGCCATTTTGTTGGCAGTTAACTGTCAATCTTAGTTGGCAGTTAACTGTCAATCTTAGTTGGCAGTTAACTGCCAATCTTAGTTGGCAGTTAACTGCCAATCTTAGTTGGCAGTTAATTTGCATATAGCCCTGATTAGCCAATGAAAAGGGTATTGGTCGTACGCCAATTACCATTTTTGTCTTTTATTAGATAGGATAAGTAAAAATTCCAGGTTTTGATCTGGACTCGCATCAAAGCTGGTGTGCACTGGTCTTCTACACCACCTTTCCACTCATCATTTGGCAATTAACCTCAGTCCCTCCCCGACAGCCTGGACACCATGCCTGAGCTAATAACTCAGTCAGCAGCAGGACTGGGGACACTTCCCACTCAGCATTCATTGCTAGACTCATCAAGATTCAAGTGATTTCCCAAGGGCTCAGCAGCGAGTCAGAGCTGGGCTTCCATCTCCTACAAACTCGCCCTGCTTGCCGTGGATGAGGCTCCATCTCTAAAGCAGCAGTTCTTGACCTTTTTGAGCTCCTGGACCACTCTGAGACCCGATGAAAATTGTGGATCCCACCATTTGAAAACGCGTCCAGGCACACACAGCTACGTAGACCTCCTCTTAAAGTGCATCTGCAAACCCACTTGAGGCTACAAATCCTCGTCTTAGAAGCAAAGTTGAAAATGGCAAAATTATTGCCAAGATTCTTTTATTGAATTAATAACTGGATTATAGGGGGAAGGACTAAGATGGCAGCTTAGATAAATGCGGTACTTGCCACCTCCCACAACCACATCAAAATTACAACTAAAATACAGAACAACCATCACTCAGAACTGCCTGAAATCTGGCTGAATGGAAGCCCTACAACTAGAGTATTAAAGAAGAAAGCACATTGAGACTAGTAGGAGGGGCAGAGGCACAGAACGGGTTGGTACAAAACCCAAGTGTTGCGTGTTTTTAATTGGGAGGGATATCTAGGCTGCAGAGGCCTCCTGTAAGGAGCAAGGAGTTCACACCCCACACCAGACCCCTCAGCCCAGGGTTCCAGAGCTATGAAAAGAAGCTTCTGTAAGTTTGGGTTATCAAAACCAGTGGGGTTTGTGGCTGAGTGACATGGAGGCAGCCAGAGACCCAGGCAGTTCCTCTTAGGGGCCAGTGCACAGACTTACTTGAACTTGCTCCCTCTGAGCTCCAGTGCTGTGGCAGCAGCTTGAGGGGAATCCAGGGACATATAGGAAGGAACTGGATTATCTGGCATTGGAGCAAGAACTCAGGGGTGGCTTTCTCCCAAATAGGGGTGCTCACAGTGGTCATTGTTCCTATGCTGAGACCTCCTCCATCACAGAGCTGACTGGCAGGGGCCATATCTGAGTCTCAGTTAATTAACCTGGCTCACACTGTTCACTCGATCCCAGTAAGTCCTTGAGACCCTGCCCCAACCAATTGTCAGCCCCACCCAAGCTGTTTATGGTGGCTTTTTCATATGAATAGCCTGCCCTGGCTCAGGCTTCAGATTTTGCTAAAACCTCTCAAACAAGCAACAGCTGGTATCATACTGCTCAATAAGAGGCCCCAGGCCTGGAACTAGCAGCAACCTGCCTTGCTTCACAGCCTAGCCCAATGATGGCGAACCTATGACACGCATGCCAGAGGTGACACGCGAACTCATTTTTTTGGTTGATTTTTCTTTGTTAAATGGCATTTAAATATATAAAATAAATATCAAAAATATAAGTCTTTCTTTTACTATGGTTGCAAATATCAAAAAATTTCTATATGTGACATGGCACCAGAGTTAAGTTAGGGTTTTTCAAAATGCTGACACACCGAGCTCAAAAGGTTCACCATCACTGGCCTAGCCTCTCTTAGGTACTTCCAAGCCCAAAAAAAGGTAGCAGCTATCTGCAGTTTGCTCTGTAGCTCCTGACAGGTGGCCCCAGGCAGGACACAGGCAAGGGCTAACTTTTCACCTCCAGGGATGGTCCCCAGAGCCAGTGGACAGCTTTAGGCCATGCCAGATTACAACTTTACACATTCACAAGTGACACATTCAAGAGGCAGACACCGTGAGCATCAAAGCCCCACTGAAACAAGTCCTGCTCCATAGGGGTGTCTTCTGCACAACAGCTCTTTCACTATAGTCACAGCTGGTCCTCACAGCCAATTGGCTTGAGTCAATTCCTCCCAAAGGCTCAATTACAAGTCTGTGCACACAGCCCACATAGGGATATACCTAGAATGTGCAACTCAGGTGAGTGGGGAGGCTGAGCCATTGGGCCCTATAGGACACCTGCCACACAAGGCCACTCTACCAATTCCAGGAGACATAGCAGATCTATCTAATACATAGGAACAAACACAGGAAACAGCAAAAATGCAGAAACAAAGAAACATGTCACAAATGAAAGAAATCTCCAGAAAAAGAACTAAATGAAATAGAAGCAAGCAAACTACTAGATACAGAGTTAAAACAATGGTTATAAGGATGCTCAAGGATCTTTTATTTTCCCATTGATTTTTAGAGAGAGTGGAAGGGAGGGGGGAAAGGGAGAGAGGGAGAGAGAGAAAGAAAGAGAGAGAGAGAGCGAGAGAGAGAGAGAGAGAGAGAGAAACATCCAAGTGAGAGAGACACATCAAATGGTTGCCTACCACTCACACCCAAGCAGGGCCAGGAATCAATCCTGCAACTGAGGTACACGCCTTTGCCAGAGAATCAAACCCACAACCCTTTGGTCTGCAGGCCAGCACTCTAATCACTGAGAAAAACTGGCCAGGGATCTAGGATCTTAATGAGAGCTTCAAGGGACTTAGTGAAAATTTCAAGGAAATTAGTGAGAACCACAAAGACATGAAAAAGGACCAGTCAGAAATGAGGAATACACGAACTAAAATAAAGAATAATTTACAGTAGAATGGAGAATGCCAAGAATCAAATCAACAATTTGGAATATGACAAAGCAAAAAATACCCAATCAAAAGAGAAAAAGGAAAAAAAGAATCCAAAAATATGAAGATAGTGTAAGGAGCCTCTGGGACAACTTCAACTGTACCAACATTCAAGTCATTGGGATGGCAGACGGAGAAGAGACAGAGCAAGATGTTGAAAACCTGTTTGAAGAAATAATTCAAAGTGACGAATAGCAAGGACCTACAACCAACATTATTCTATCCAGCAACACTATCATTTAGAATTAAAGGTCAGATAAAAGTTTCACAGACAAGAAAAAGCTAAAGGAGTTCATCACCACCAAATCAGTATTACATGAAATGTTGAAAGGTATTCTTTACAAAGAGAAAGAAGAAGAAAAAGATAAAAAATATGAACAATAAAATGGCAATAAATACATCTCTATCAACAATTGAACCTAAAAATCAAAATAAACAAACAAGGAATCTAATGAACAAAATAGAACCAGAGGTATGGAAATATGAAATAGACCAGCTGTGGGCAAACTACGGCCCGTGGGCCGGATAAAAGACCGTACCCTTTTATGTAATGATGTTTACTTTGAATTTATATTAGTTCACACAAACACTCCATCCATGCTTTTGTTCCAGCCCTCCGGTCCAGTTTAAGAACCCATTGTGGCCCTCGAGTCAAAAAGTTTGCCCACCCCTGGAATAGACTGATGACTCTCAGAGGGAGTGGCAGTAAAAGACTAACCAAAGAACTTATATGCATGTATGCATTACCTATGGGCATAGGCAATAGGGTGGTGAAGGCCTGGGTCAGAGTGGGAACCGGGTGAAGGGGTCAACGCTGGGGAATGGAGCATCTGTAATACTCTCAACAATGAAGATTTTTAAACATTTTTAATTACTTTTATTTATTTTAACTAGATGATAAACATGGAAAAAATCCTATATAATAAAAGGCTAATATGCATATTGTCTCTACGGGCGGGAGCTCGACTGACCAAGAGTTAGACGTACGCTGACCATCAGAGGGTGGCGCAGAACATGGCAGGTATCAGCGATGCAGTTCTGGCAGCAGGCAGCAGTGGAGGCGCTGCCAGCCCTGATGGGCCCAGACAAGAGCAGGACCGCAGTGGGATGGTGGAGCAGGTGAGCAGACGGTGCCAGACCAAGGCAGGTGCAAAGGGAGGCCTTGGCCAGCAGCTGGCAGCTGCTAGGGACCCTACCCATTCACAAATTTCATGTACTGGACCTCTAGTACTAATATAAGAATACAAAAGGGCTTTAGATGGTCTCCCACCACTTCTATCTTTGAGCACCTCAGTTCCTCTGACCAGATGCATTCACTCTTTTTTTAAAAAATATATTTTATTGATCTTAGAGAGGAAGGGAGAGGGAGAGAGAGATAGAAACATCAATGATGAGAGAGAATCACTGATTGGCTGCCTCCTGCATGCCCCCTACTCGGGATTGAGCCCACAACCGAGGCATGTGCCCTTGGCCAGAATCAAACCTGGGACCCTTCAGTCCGCAGGCTGGCGCTCTATCTATTAAGCCAAACCAGCTAGGGCATGCATTCACTCTTAACAGATCTTCTATAGACATCCAGAGATAGGGTGTGGGGTTGTGTTTGTGTGTACACGTGTGCCTTTCTTGTCACACAGAAAGTAGCATACTGTATGTATTGTGCTATTTCTTAGTTTGGAGATCATTTTGTAATGGTATCTAGAGGTGCCTTGCACTCTTTAATGTTCCCTTAAGCTTCTGCCATTGTATAGCTGTCTTACTGATGAAGACTTGGAGATTATTTTAATCTTTTGCCATAGAGAAAATACTACAGTAAGTAACCTTGAACATCCCTATTGGTGCTCATATGGGTGTGTGTCTGTAGCAAAAGCTCCTGGAAGTGGGATGAGGGTCAAGGACATGTGCATTTTACATTTAATAGGTTTTCCAACTTGTCTTTCAAAGGGGTTCTACCAATTTACACTCTCCCCAACAAAATCACAAAGTATTTTAATGACACTGCCAAACTTTTCCCAGATCTGTAACTATTAAATGTTTTATAGCTTAAAAAACGAAATCCATTACATGAAATGCTTTCTGGCTGCTCTTGACTAGTCCAAATTCATTTCACAAATCCCCCTCACAAATCAAAACAAACTCTCTAACCCATACATTCCCCCTGAGCTCAGGCCAAAAGGCAAAGGCAGGCACACAGGTAAGCCTGCAGAATGCTGATCTGCTAGTGAGGGACTATCCTGCTACAACCCTTCCACCCCACTGTTAATGGACAGACAGAACTGATGTCATATCAGAACTGAAGTTTGTTTCAACTCCAAAAGAGCCTTTATTTGAACAACCTAGAACAGAGAGAAAAGTTTAAAAGATCAAGATCCCCAGGGAAATGAAAATTGCTAAGGCCAGAATCCGTTCCCATTTCAATTAGTCAAAGCAAAGAACTACCACGTCTCAGTTGCCAATGCTGCCAACGCCGTTGCTCATCAAGGCAAATTAAGACCAGGCTCAACCCTGCTGTTTTCCCTTCACTCTGGTCAGAACACCCGATGCTTTCAGAACCAGACGTATTGTACCAAGCTTATTTTTAAATGAACAAGAAATTGCATTAAAGTATATGGCACAGAAAAATAAATTTGAAACTGGATATAGCTGTCAAGATTCTGTCTAGGAGTTGCAAGGGACTGAAGCTCAAAGTGGCTTAAGGAAAAGAGAGAGAGAGGGAGGCTCATGACTCTCTGGCCTATACCTTATGATGCTCCCCAACTCTTGCCTCAGGGTAACCCCGGGGGCCTCTGACCCTGGCTGACATCCCAAAGTGACACAACTCAGCAATAGGCATAATTATTAGCCCCAGTTACAGATGAAAAGGGTGAGGCACCGAGAGATGAGAGGTACACAGCTTCCTAAAGAGCCGAGCCGCTGTTTGACTGTGCTTCCATCTGACTCCAGAACCCACATTCCTCCCACTCTGCTGGATGTCTCCGGGCTTCCAGAGAAGGCTTCCTGCGGAATCCTAACCCCTGAGCACTTGCAGCACCCAGTTCGCGCCGCCCAGGCAGAGGAGCAGGGGGTCAGAGGAACCTGACTGAAACGAACCGGAGGCACGTTACAAAGCGATAGACAGAGGAGTTCCCACCGGAGAAAAGCGCTCCCTGCAGACGAGGGCTCCACACAGACAGGCCTAATCGTGTTCCCTGCTGCACCTGCAGAGCCCAAAACAGTGCCCAGGGCCTGATGGGCACTCAGTGAACATTGTTGGAAGCATTCAAATGCTAATGTGAAATATCAGGAGTTCACAGGCAGGGACATAGCAAGGGAGTGAAATCCCGCACACACGGGCCTGCTTGTCTAGCAGGCTTCAGTTCTCCTGGGGCTTCTCCACCTGCATGATGGCATCTGGGGGCCCCACACTGTGGTGAGACTGCCCTGTGCCCTGTGCGTGTGAGCAGCATTCCTGGTCTCACCTTTAGCTGCCAGCACACACACACACACACATGCACACACACACACACACACACGCCCTGCTCCGCACATGAGTGCCCCGGGCATTTCCAAATGTCTGCCTGAGGGCCAAGGCCTTCCCCAAGTGTGCGGACACCGGTTCCATGCAGGGGGCTGCTCCTCACTGAAACACAGTTTCTGCAGAGTTTTGCTGGAACAAGGACATAAGCTGCAAGGATGCTCTGCGTGTCTTCCTTTCTGGTATAAAGTTGAGACACGGGGAGAAACTAAGATGGCGGCATAGATAAACACCGGGAAATTGCTGCCGCACACAACAATTGAATAATACCTCAGAAACAATATACGGACAGCATCCAGAACCACAGGAAGCCTGGCTGACTGTAAATTCTACACCTAGAAGGACAGAAAA
>NW_006293809.1:208407-212642 GCF_000327345.1 Myotis davidii | reverse complement strand
CTCACTCATTTGTGGAATATAATGAACAACATAAACTGATGAACAAAAACAGATCCAGAAAAATTGAAGCATCGATCAGACCGTCAAACCTCAGAGGGAAGGTAGGGGAGGGGAGGGGTAAGGGGGAGAGATCAACCAAGGACTTACATGCAGGCATATAGGCCTAACCAATGGACACAGACAACGGGGGGGTGGGCAAGCGGAGGGGGTAGAGGGTAACGTGGGGACAAGGACACATATGTAATATCTTAATCAATAAAAAATATATTTAAAATAAATAAATAAATAAAGTTGAGACACTACTGCGGGAGCAATAAAGGGAAGGGGTCAGGCAGCTCCTGCAGTTGGCAGAGGCAGGGCTGGCTCTGGACAGCAGGGCTGTGGGGAGGCCTTGGAGTGGCGCCCATCCTGAGGAGCACGCCAAGCTCAGCTTCCCAGGGAATGGCCAGGTAACGTATTTACCACGGGAAATGGGGGGTTCTGGAACAGGAGGAAGGCGCCCCATACACCACAAGAAGTGGGGAAGCAGGCTCCCTCCCTCAGAAAGGCTGCTGAAGTGAAGAGGAGAGAGTAAGGTTTCCCCAGCGTGGACCTGTGACACCCTCCGGCAACAAGCAGGGCCCAGAGCGCGTGTACATCAGGCATTTCTCAGTGGCACCCTGAGACCTCTGTACACTCCGCATCTCCTTCCCCGGGGAGAGCGCCTTTTCTGAATCACCCCCTCATCTGAGCTGTCAGAGCTGGTGCGATCTTCCTCAGGAGCAGCCAGGGTTGTGGGGGCACTGAGCCCAACGCGGCCCCTTGCCCGCCCTTCCTCACCTCTCCGAGCCGAGGGAGGAAGCAACACGTTCCACCGTAATGTCAGGCCTTCTCCGTGGGGGCTGCTCACATGGCGGCTGGTGGGAGCCTCAAAGGCAAGACCAGTCACGAGAATTTTCCATCCCACGTGCGAAAGCCCAGGTTGGAGTTCAAGGAGCATTTTGCTCGAGCGAATTGCTTGCAGACGAGGGAGCACGCAGGGTTCGAGTGCTCTGCAGAGTGATCATGTAACAGGCCTCTAATGCACAGAACATCTTCTTCCAGCACAATCTTAAGGGAAATCTAAATAAAAAGCAGATACCAGAGGAGCCTTTTTCAGAGAAATGGAAGGTCAGCACTGGGTCCGGAAGCTGCTCCAACACGCACCACGTGCTGCCAGGACAACACAGAGCTCCCTGCTCTGGGAAACGAGGTGTTTCCTCTGACATCCGGCTGCTCCGCAGACTTCCAGCTGACCGTGCTTCCTCTTGAGCTGGTTGCTCTGTCCACCTGCTCCCAGCCCTTCTCGCCTTCACCCTGCTGGGTGGCCTGGGACTGACTTGGTCTGGCCAGTAGGAGGCACACAGGAGACCAAGGGGCAGGGAGGAGAGAGTGGTCAGGGCATATCTTCCCACAGCTCCCACACAGTCCGCACAGGCGGCTCTGAACTGAGGCTCCACAGCCCCAGGTGCCGAGTCGGGCTCTATTGCGAGCAGCCCGGTTTGGATTTGGGGCTGAGAAGTAGGGTCCCTGATGCGTGTGAGCATCAAGTCCAGGCCTTCCCTGGAGAACGCTCACAGTGTTTTAGCTGGAAGTGCAATCTAGTCTGTGGGCCGCCTGAGAGACAAAATGCACGGCTTTGTCCTGTTTAAATGTTAAGAGGACTGGGGTGCTTTCTGCAAAAAGCCCGTTTGCACTGCGCTGAGTTCCCCGCCCCGCCTCCCAGGCCCACAGGTTAGGAAGTTCCCTTCCATCAGAAAATTCTTCGGAAAATGAAAGGATGAATTTTATTTCTATAAATTTCTTGCTGTGCTTTCTGCCAAATCCCAAGTTAATTCCAGCCCCAGGTTTCACAGATCGGACCTGCGACGTCACGGTGACATGAGTTTGTATATTAATCCTGACCAGCTTTGCACCAAGCCTGCTCAATTTAGTCTCTAGCCCTCCCCACCCCCACGGGACAGGGAGTTACTCCCAGTGAAGAAACTGAGGCTCAGAAAGAAGTGAGGCACTTAGGAGAGTGAGAATCCCAACCGAAGCCTGTGCTCCCGGAGCCGGGGCCTCTCCCGGAGCGTGCGGCCTCCTACCTTTCACCCTCCAGGGAGCGGAGGTCTCACTTGTGGAGGTTGACGTCATCGTCCTGCCCGAATTGCTCAGCGTGACATCGTCTATAGCAACCTCCACTTCACTTCTCCCCCGGGCCTGCGGAGAAAAAAAGCCTTTTTCACATCTCATTTTATTGACTTGTTACTCTTGGAAAAGACCTTACCGAGTGGACAGTAGAGGGGGGGCATTCCAGGCAGTGCACAAAGCGTGTGCAAAAGTGTGGAAGCAGGACAGAGAGGCACGCTGGATGACTTGCAGTCACCTGAGTCCACAGGAGAGCTGGTGTGGACTCCAGTCGGCAGCAGCTCTGATGGAAACAGTGAACGCGCTGAGGGTGTTGGAGATGGAGTCAACGAGACTTGAAAATGGATAGGACGTGAAGGATGAGAAGAAGAGAGAAAGCAAAAGAATCTTCCAAACCTTTGACTTGAGAAACCAGGCAGTTGAAGGTGGTTTTTACAGAGATGGAGAAGAGTGTAAGAATAGTTTAAACTGGGGTGTAAAACAGAAGATCTGCACTAAAGTTTGAGAGGGTGAGAGGGGAGAGGCAGATACAGGGTGGGGGAGTTTTATGAGTGTGATGTTTCCTTATTTGCTGACTAGTGTTGCTTTTGTCCGTATTGGATGCCCCCCTCGCCCCCCGTGGCATGTAGAAATGCCTTCACTTGTTATCAGTAAATTAATTCTTACTGTGGGCTCTTGGGCCAGATGTCCCGGGTTCAAACCTAAATTCCACCTCCTATGAACCCCAGGTGCAGTTCTTCCTTGGGAAGTGATGGATAATCATAGTCTACCTTAGACTTGTAATGAAGATCCAATGAGTAAATATTTTGTACACCTGGGCAATGACAGTTAATAGGTACATTTTACCACCCTAACATTTTTAGGGTGAAAATGTTCTGAAATTAGATAGTGGTGATGCTTGTACAATTTTCTGAATATACTAAAACCACTGAATTGTACACCCTTTTTTAAAGGGTGAATTTTATGGTATATGAATTGTATCTCAAAAAAAAACAAACGCATTTCAAACACCACTTAGAACCATGCTTGGCTAAGTGCTAAGGAAGTGTTGATTAAATAAACTGAAATAAGTTGCAAAAACAGTAAGTTATTTTATATTTAAATATAAATATGCTTATACAATTATTACTGAAGTTAGCCATGCATCGTCTGCCCACCAACAGGAATCAGCTCAGAACGCCCATCTCTGGCCCCTTCCTCTGCAAATCCTCAGCCACCTGCCATGGGAGCTTCCTCAGAGTCCACTCCCTCGGCGCCTCCACCCCCTCCTGCCCACGGTTCCTCCAGTGCCCGCCCTCCTGGTTGCCCTCCTGCTCCAAACGTCCCTCTTCCTGGTACAGAAAGAAATACCACTCCCCTGTGGCCCTTCGCCCTGATTCAGCACCACACTCCTTTTTGTGTATCCAAACCAAGAATCACATGTCTTTCATTTAAGAGGATTCTGTCCTAATTAAAAGGTAATTGTGGGAGAAACTAAGATGGTGGCATAGATAAACACCGGGAAATAGCTGCCTCCCACAACAATTGAAAAATACATCAAAAACACAAAACGGACATCGTCCAGAATTACAGGAAGGCTGGCTGAGTGTAAATTCTACAACTACAAGGAAAGAAAAGCACACTGAGAGCCAGAGGAGCTGCGGAAGTAAAGTACAGAGGTAGGGGGCTCGCCCGTAGCGCACGTGGAAAGGGGAGAGCACCTGAGGACGAAGCTGTCTTTTTGAATCGGGAGTGAGTCACAAGCTCCTGACTGTTCTGAACTCCAGTTCCAGGTGAGTATCTGGGGAACTAGACTCATACAGGGAGAAACTGGACTGTCTGGCATCGGGCAGAACTCGGAACTCGAGGGCGACTTTCTCTCAAAGGTGCTTGCAGCAATTACCGGACACTGAGAAATGGGAACACTAAGGGCAGGGCTGAGGATCAGCCATAGCTGCTTACTCCACCCTGTTGATTCCCTGAGCACCGCCCCACCAAAGCTGTGGCAGAGGCGTTTGCATATGAATGCCTTGGCCCTTTGCAATCTGAAAATTACCTAACAAACTGCAGCTAGGCCAGACAGACCCAGAACTTCCAAGAGAAGGCCC
>NW_006293809.1:196103-207108 GCF_000327345.1 Myotis davidii | reverse complement strand
GGCGGGCCTTGGAGGGAAGGTAGGGGAGGGTGGGGGTAAGGGGGAAAGATCAACCAAAGGACTTATATGCAAGCATATAGGCCTAACCAATGGACACGGACAACGGGGGGGTGAGAGCATGAGGAGGAGGGTAGGGGGTAACGGGGGGACAAGGACACATATGTAATATCTTAATCAATAAAAAAATATATTAAAAAAAGGTAATTGTGATTTATATTTCCCTTTTCTTACACAAGTTATTGTGATAGAGATGATATTTGATTTGTGTGTGTGTGTGTGTGTGTGTGTGTGTGTGTGTGTGTGTTTTAAGAATTCAGAGGACAGAGTGAAGGAAAACTGGGTCCGTAAGCCAGAGGTTGAGGAAGCACAGATGGGTCTAAACATCTACTAACCTCTTTCTTCTTGGCCACCTTTCTTCACCCTCAATGACAAACTTCAGGCACATTTTGGCCTCAGACCTTTGCATTTACCGCTCCCTCTATACAGAATGCTGCTCCCCAGGTGGTCACGTGGCTCACTCCCAGACTGCCTCAGGTCTCTGCTCGCCTGTCACCACCTGGTGACACTCCCCAGGTGCCCTGCCTGCCCATGTCAGGTGGCTCTCGCCTCTCCCACCTTTTCCCCTCTGTAGCATGTATTCTGCTCTGCTCCCACACACAGGACAGTGTTTACTGGGGGAGGGTCTCTCATGAATGTCAGCTCCCTCGGGACAGCACTTTGTCTTTCTTATTCACAGCAGTACCCCAGCACCCAAACCGGGGCTGGTGCACAGAAGACGCCCAGTCAATATTTATTGGATGAATAAATGAACAAATACATGAATGAATGACCCAGGACGCTGCTTTTCAGCAAGTGTTCTAGACAAGCGGTCATGTTTTGCACGCACAGCTGGTAGGTATTACTGTACATTGCATGGTATTCAGGTGGATCTGTAGTCTTCCCCTGGGTACCATGGAGACCTCTAAGAAGGCAATGTTCTGGAATAAAATTACAGGAGAAAATTCGTCACTGAACTCAAATGTATTCATGCTCCTATGTAGTAATTCAATGTGAAAGAAAAGGCATGGAAGACACTATGTCAGCACCCTTTCTTCTCTCACGTTTTTTGAAAATCCAGTGTCCTCTGTGCTGTTCTGTCATTTTCCCCGTCAGGCCGCGAGCCCCGCAGGGGAAGGGCCAGGGTGGTGGGGGCTTCGGAACAGGCTGAGTCTGGGCAGGAGAGTGTTCCCTGTGTTCTGTGAGCTGTCCAGGCAATTATCAAACCCAAGTGGGCTGGAAGGCTAGGGAGCTCCTATTTATAGGCAGTTGGCGAAGAGCCCAGGAAACAACCTGGACTGGTGATTGGCATGTGAAGTGGGGTTGGTCTTGTGGGACTGAGCCCTCCACTTGTGGGATCTGACGCCGACCCCAGGTAGAAGGTGTCGGAACTGAGCGGAACTGTGGAACACCCCTGGTGTTGTAGTTGGTCACAGAGGTCTGTGTGGGGGAGACACGGGAGCGTTTCTCTTACTCCCCCAGGGACTGCTGCAGCAGGAACTCAGGGCACCGGCCCAACAGCCAGGTTCTAACAAGCCCAGCAGGTGGTTCTGTGAAGTTCAGGTTTGAGACCACTGCCCGCTTCCCCGGGGAAGTCCCTGAAATGTCTAGCCCTCTTTCTCCTAGTCTGGCCTCCACGTCTTCCCCTGCAGAATCATTCCAGTGGGGCCCGTAGCACCAATTTGCAACTAACAAACCCCAGTGTTCACCTGCCCAGCTCTAAATAACATGCTTATACGGATTCCTGAAGTTAGCCCTGCATCGCCTGCCCATCAACAGGAATCAGCTCAGAACGTCCCCTCTCTGTCTCTGTTCGATACTCATAGCTCTACTCAGTGACTCTCAACCCTCTATTTCTTGTTCCACCGACTTTCCACAGGATCCTTGAGGCCCTGCCTTTGTAGGCTGCTCACTAGCTCCCACACCCTTCTCTCCAGTCGCCCCTCCCATCCACCTGACAGCATCTGTCCTCCCTCCTTTCCAGTCCTCTCTCCTGTTCACTTCACAGTATCTGGCTTGTATGTTTCTAAACCGTTTTTATTTACAAATCCTTCTTCTGAAATCTCAACTTACAACCTAAGCCTTTCATGCTTGGCTGAATTACTTCTAAATGTTAAAAAACCAACGAACAGCATTTATATGCATGAGATTCTGTGTGTAAAGAGCATGGCACAGGTCTTAGCCCATAGTCAGCCCTCCATCTATACTAGTTACTATTACTTTTGTGACACAGTGAATATTGTTCATGTGGCAGCCAGCCTCCAAAGTGGTCCCCAATGATCCTCACTTCCTGGAATTCACATTTTGGCGTCACCCCCTCCCACCTTGAATAGGCTTGACCTCTGTGACCAAAAAGCTATTGCAGAAATGTGTGGTTTCCAAATCTAGGTCACAAAGAACATCACAGCTTCTCCTTTGTCTCCTGAGATCACTTGGCCTGGGAAAGCCAGGCACTGTAATGTGAGGACCTCAAGCTGCTCTGTGGAGGGGAAGTGCCCACAGCCAACACCAGTGGGCCTGCCATGCGATGGACCGCCTTGGAATGGGCCGTCCAGCCCCAATCAGACCTTTAGATTACTGCAGCCCACATATTGACTGCAACCTCATGAAAAATCTTGAGGCAGAGCCACCTAGTTAAGTCGTTCCGAATTCCTGACCCACAGTAACTGTGAGTGATAATAAATGTTTTCTGTTGTGGGTGAAAGGGGCCACATGCTAACCTGACAAGCTCAGGGGAGGCCTGCATGGCGGTCTTGCAAACTCAGAGACCTAAAGTAGCCACAAAGGATGGTCTGAAATTAAACTTTAACTAAAGCAGTTATGGTGGGTAGTTACATCCTAAGCCGGTATCTTCACTGTCAAGGTCAACCTTTACCTTAACTGAGCCTATCTGTCTTTGTGCATCTATAATAACACAGGGATTTTCCCATGCTTTGCTTTCTCCCGCCTCTCCAATCTATCACCAATGGGTTTCATGTAACCCACCTACGTCCCTTCCTTTGATTGCAATGTATAAATACAGATGTACCCCGCCATTCTCCAAAGCATTATCTCAATTCATTGAGGTTCTGCTTCCCGGCATATGTCGACAGTTTGGCTCAGATAAACTCACAAAAATCTTTACAGGTTTCAATGGTTTTTTACGTTAACACTGTTGTTTTGAGCCACTGATTGTCGGGGTGATCAGCAACGCAGCGATGGGCAACTACCGCAGTCCACACAGTGTCACCTTCCTGCCGAATGGCCAGTTCCAAGGGGAAGTATTCTGAGCCAGACACAGAGATGGGTGCCCCTCAGCAGGAGCTGGGCCTTTGACCCTGTGCTAAGACATGGTCTTAAAAATCTGGAAAAGTCTCTCCTGATCCTACTGGCAGGACTCCAAGCTGACTGTCTGTACGTTCTAGGCTTCAGGTCAGCATCTCACTGAGACCTTTCAGCTCAGACATTGGCATAGGGGACGTCTTTCCAGGGCTCACCTGTGCCCCACATGCCTGCTCCCTGCACCTCTAACGCGCTGCACAAAATCATCTACATAGCTTGTTAACTTTATAAACTTTATAACCCCAGGCCCCACCCCAAGGACTCTGAACCAGTGGCTTTCGCCTGGACCCAGGATCTGCTTTTTAAAGAAACCATCCCCAGGAGATAACAAGTGCTGGCAACGATATGGAGAAAGGGCACCCTTCTGCAGTGCCCGTGGGAATGCAAAGTGGCACATCTCTGTGGAAAACAGTATGGTGGCTCCTCGAGTAATTACAAAGGGAACTACCATGTGACCCAGCAGTCCCCGGCCTGGTATATATCTGACAGGATGGGAACCAGTATCTCAAAGGGATAGCTGCACTCCCATTGCAGCATTTTCCACAATAGCCAAGATATAGAAACCATTGCAGTGTCTATAAACGGATGGATACTAAAGATGCAGCGTACGCACACGATGGAAGGTTTACGACTCAGCCAATCCTGCCATTGGCGACAACATGGATGCCTTGTAGGCATTATGCTAAGCGTGGTAAGTCGGAAAACAAAAGACAATTATTGTATGACATCACTTATACACGGAATCTAAAAAACACTGAGCTTGTACAAACAGAGTAGAATGGTGGTTACCAGGGCCTGGGGTGGGAAGGGGGAGATGAAGTGTACAGACTTACAGGCAATGGGTCAATGAGTTCTGAGATCTAATGCCCAGCATAATAGCTACAGTCAACAGTACTGCTATACACTTCACAGTTGCTAAGAGACCATCCTAAGTATTCTCAACTCAAAAGAATGATAACTATGTGACATGATACAGGTGTTAGCTAATGCTACTCTATAATCCTCTTGTAATATATAAATGAAGCAAACCAACACCTGTACACTTCAAATTCACATAATGTTACATGTCAATTATATCTTAATTTTTACAAAAGGAGCTGCCTCCTGCCCACCCATGTAATCTGATGTAGGAGAGTCCCCGTCCACACTCAGAGAAAAGATGTTCTGAACACTGGGGCCTCCTCTCCACCGATCCATTAGCTGGAGTGATTGCAGCTTATGAAATGGAAATAATGTTGGAAGCATCTGCAAGCACAGATGAGCCTCGAGTCCGAAGGCAGAGGATGGCACACTGGGCTCCATTGTGTAAAAGATGCACCACCCCATCCTTCCTTTTCCATAAAAGACCCATCAGTGAATAACTCAGAGAAAATTCCCCCGAAAGAACCCGGGGCCCCTCCTACCTCCCGGAGACTTTCTATTTTCTTTCCCAGTTTTGCAAATCTGAGGGAATTACATCTGTTTCATTATGTCAGACATTCAGAACCAAGATTGTTTTTAGTGGCTCTTTAAAATTTCACAGACGATGCAGGCAAAACAACTTGGAAACCTTGAAAATCTGAAGTGCAAAGGAAGAGTCTCTAGCAGCTAGCTCCATCTTGCTACCACTTAGCTGATTCCAAACACCCGTTTCCTCGCCCAAGTCAATACCCATTGATTTCTCACCACTGAAGTTATTAAAACAAGCTGATGGGCAGAAGCTAACTCTCTGCTGGTGCCCAGGCCCACTGCAGTAACAAGATCAGGGCTCTGTTCGTTACTGAAGCTTAAAGATTCTGCTTTTAACAGGACCAGAGAGACTCTGGAACAAAGAAACCCATAGATACAAAAGTTGAAACTCCATACCCCAGAGGAAAGCCCAGGCGGATGAGTGCCAGTTGAGGGTAGTCCCAAGTCCTTCTCTGCATTAGCATGCACTTAGCATTTCTAAATTCACTAAAGTCTGCACGCACCAAGACTGCTGCAAGCGGCAAGAGTCTGTTCCACAGGCTCTATGGTACCTTTTGGGAACTGGTGATCCCTGCAGCCAGGGAACTCAGAAATAGTTGGTTCAACCTGTAGAGGTTTTGGTTGGTGGGTTTGTTGTTATTGTTTGGTTGTTCGTTTTCATTCATTTTCAACGTTTAAAAATCAGGAGATTTTACATCCTTTAAATGCAGATGGCCAAATTGTTTGGTTGTTCGTTTTCATTCATTTTCAACATTTAAAAATCAGATTTTACATTCTTTAAATGCAGATGGCCAGCTTGGATCAGTTAGCATTTTCTGTGCAACAACCATTTGTTGTCTCATGATGCTGGGGTCCAGCAGTTGGGCTGGTCAGCCAGGCGGCTCAGCTGGGCTGGGCTAGCTTAGCTGATCTCAGTGGTGCTTGGTCACAGGTTTGTGATCAGCTGCTGGCCTAGATGGGGCCAGCTGCTCAAGGCTGGCCTCAGCTGGATGCCTCACCCTGCTCCCCTTGGTCTCCTCCTCCAGCAGGCTAGTTCTAAGAGCAAGAGCTGAGGCCTGAGCCCTTGAGGCCTGGGCTCCAACACACCCCATCACTTCCACTGCGCGCTATTGCCAAAGCACGTCACAGGCCAGCCCAGATTTGTGGGTAGAAAACAGACCCACCTCTGGGTGGGAGGGAGGAACTGAGCCACGGTGGCCGCTTTGCACACAGCTCATCTTACTAAATCAGTAGATGTGTCCACGTTGGGCACAAGATGTGCTAGACTAAAGGCAGCTGCCCCTAGATGGATATGGCACTGCCCTCCCGCACCAGCCTTGCCCTGTCTCATTTCCTGATCCCAGAGTGATGCGCACCCCGTACCTCCCAAAGCCCCGTCCCAGCCAGGAACACACCGGCTGTGCAGGGCCTGGACTCACCCTTCGCTCCTCAGGAAACAGCGCCTTTCCATTCACCATTTCCTTCCCCCCAATAATATCCTCTTTTCTGCTCAGAGAATCAATGGGGGGAAGGGGTAAAGAGGGGAAGGAGGGTGATTACTCAGCAGCTGGAAGACAGAAAAAGGGCAGCCCTGGAGCCAGACCCACCCGGGTTCCAGCTGCTGTGTTTGCGTACTTCTCCTTAGAGACTATGTCAGTTGAGCCATATGTTTTGCATAAATGTGGACCCATTTTGATCTAACAAAAAATTTAGGCAAAAATAAAAGAAAAAGAAGCAATAACAACCCAAAAAGCCCTAGCCGGTTTGGCTCAGTGGAGAGAGCATCCGTCTGCGGACTGAAGAGTACCAGGTTCGATTCTGGTCAAGGGTACGTGCCTGGGTTGTGGGCTCCATCCCCAATAGGGGGCGTGCAGGAGGCAGCCAGTCAATGATTCTCTGTCATCATTAGTGTTTCTATCTCTCTCTCCCTATCCCTTCCTCTCTGAAATCAATAAAAATATATTTTGTAAAAAAAAAACAACCCAAAAAAAGCACTCAGTGAGTGAGTGGTTAAGATTATTTTCCTGTTCGGGCTTCACAAAAGGCAATTCGTAACTCGAGTGCAGAAGCGATTTGCTGAAAGGTCCAGAAACTGCATTGCCCAGGGGACTGTCTCAGGTCCTTGTATTTTCAAAAAATACAAAAACTCGCCCCAAACTTAAGAGGCAGGCTCTGCCTCGGCTCTCCGTGGTGGAAGCCTCCGAGGCCTGCAGCGCCACCTGCTGGGCGAGGGCACCTAGGACAGGGTTGTCAGTGCGCAGGGCAGGACTGGTGGTTGAGGGTAAGTCAGGCTGTCCCTGCAGGCATCACCCAGCTGCAGCCAGAGGCCCGGTCCCCTATGGGCTGCCTCTGAGGCCCAGCTCCCCAACCCTTGCCACCTTTGGAACCCAGATCGCCCTCTCGCACCAGGAGAAGTCCTCAGCCACAGAGAGTGCCTGAGATGCTGACCAAGCAGCCTCTGTCCTCCCACGGGCTGGGGGCCCAGGAGCCCAGACCACCCTCCTGTAACCTCTCTAATGCCGTCATCTGCGCAATGTGAATGATGATAATGCCAGCCCCGTGGGTTTGTTCTTAGTTCCACGGGAGGCACTCAGGGCCTGGCAGCAAACCCTGCAATGAGGAGCAGCTACTCACGGGGCGGAATCTCCTCTGAATGACACAGTATAACAACAAGGATAATAAACGGGGTCCTCCTGCCAGGAGTAGGCAGCAGGTGGGTTGCTGTCTGCCAGGCTCTACTCTAAGGGCCTTACTGGACCAACCTCCAGCATTCCCACAGTCAGCAACATCATACCCCCACTTTACAGATAAGGAAATACACTCAGCAAGATTAAGGTCAGTGGCCAAGGTCAGCTAGCAAGCGAGTAGCAGGACTAACATTCAAATGCCAGCAGCCTGCGTCTAGAAATAACAAAAAATATTCTTCCCGGATAGATGTTGGGAGGTCAGATCTCTCCCCAGCCCACCTCCCACCCTTTTCCTTGGTAATCTATTAAAAGGGAAAACAGCGAATCAAATGGCTTTGTTTCTCAAACACGCACACACACAATGCTTTCACTGCCTGCCCAGTTCCTCCTCCGCATGGGCCTGTGTATTTGTCTCCATCTTACCCAGAGAAACGCAGAAGCTGTGTTAGGCTAGTGCAGTGGTCGGCAAACTGTGGCTCGCGAGCCACATGCGGCTCTTTGGCCCCTTGAGTATGGCTCTTCCACAGAATACGATATGCAGGCGCACACATAGTGTGATTGAAACTTTGTGGCCCATGCGCAGAAGTCAGTATTTTGTGGAAGAGCCACACTCAAGAGGCCAAAGAGCCGCATGTGGCTCGCGAGCCACAGTTTGCCAACCACTGGGCTAGTGAGTTCACATCTCTTGCTT
Organism: Myotis davidii; assembly: GCF_000327345.1. NCBI lineage: Eukaryota > Metazoa > Chordata > Mammalia > Chiroptera > Vespertilionidae > Myotis > Myotis davidii. The sequence continues at coordinate 198,945 of NW_006293809.1, read as the reverse complement.
GTCATCCCCAGAGCCAGTCAGTGGAGAGGCCAAGCTGGAGCCGGCGTGCTAGTCCACAGTGACTGAGTCACTGACTCGAGACATTATCATTAGCAACCATTTCAGACATCATAAAAAAGAGAGAACTTCAGACATCACAGTCCGAGCTAATCTAGATCCTTTCTAAGTATTGAGAAGTTTCTATCTGTTTCTATCTCAAAGGCAGTTGAGAAGAGATTCTCAAAATGCCACATCAGCATCTCCATCCTCCAGCCAGCTACCACTTTTCTCAGTGGACTCAATAAAGCCCGCATCACTTCTCAGGATGAATGCATGAAGTTGTGCTCACTACGACTAGATTTCTGGAGGGTACTGTATGTACCAAGCCCTATGACAACTACCCTAGGTTCATGATTCCTCGTAATCTTCACAGGAACCTCGTGAGGTGGGTGCTGTTACTATTCCCATTTTACAGATAATAAAACTGAGGCTCAGAGATGTTGAATGACTTGCCCAGTCACACGATTGACGCACAGTAAAGTGGGAAATACAGCCCCAGGTAATCCATACAATGCCATTAGTCCCAAAGCATTGGACCAATTTTCCACCTTATTTGTGGAAAGAAGAGAAAATCCAACAAGGCAGGAACCCGGGGCAGGAGGAATCAGAATTCCTCTAATAACTCTGAGCTCCTGCCATGAGCCAGGCACTAGGTTAAGCACCCTAAAGATGTTATCCAACTTAAGCCTCACACCAAACGAAGGTGTTTACTATTACTGTCCCCACATCAGAGATGAGGACTGTGTGTGGAGTGTAGAAAGGTGAAGTGTCTTGCCAAGGGGCCACAATTAGTAAGTGGCTGAGTCAGAATCAAATCCAGGTTGTTCTGTCACCACGGCCCATGTTCTCAGCCATGATTCTTTCTCAACGTGATGCAGAAAGCAGAGATAATAATCCAAAATTAGACACAGTTCAAACAGGGACAAAGCTCCCATGGGGTGGGCCAGTAGGAGAAAGGGGTCACTCTGAAGTGAGTGGCAGCAGCTACCACGGGTGACATTTGGATCACGAGGGTTCTTTTGTGTTTGTCATCGCCAAGACCAGGGAGGGACCCTGGCCTGTATTTCTCCTGTCTCCCTTTGTGCCTAGCACAGCACCAAGCATGATACTGATGCTGGATGAATAGTTGCCAAGCAAATTAGCTAACGCATGTGTCTCCTTTTACAAGAGACTATAGCTCTCACCTTCACGGTTTCCAATTCAGCAGTGGTCTGAGAGGCATGCATGATGCCCCACAAGGCCATGTTTATTGAGATGGAAGGAAGGGGGATGGAGAGTGAAGCTTCTGGGGCACTGACTCCGCGCCTGTGGTGCACACACAGGATTGCTTTTCATTCTTTCAGGAAGCCAGAGAGGCGGATGCTGTTATTCCCATCCTCCTAAATAATAAAGAGGCAATATGCAAATTAACCCTCATGCCCTCAGGCCGGCAGGGGGGTTAGTGAGAGACAGCCAAATGACTGAACAGCAGGCTGTGTGGGGTGTCCAGTCTGGAGAGGGGTGGCAGTTGGGGGCGACCAGGCCAGCAGGGGGGGCAGTTTGGGGCAACCAGAACAGCAGGGGGGGCTGTAAGGGTTGACCAGGCCAGCAGGGGAGGAAGGGAGGCAGTTAGGAGCGACCAGGCTGACAAGGAGGGGCAGTTAGGGGTGGTCAGGCCAGCATGCAGAGGCAGTGGGGGTCAATCAGGCCGGCAGGGGCTGGGGGAGGGGGCAGTTAGGGGCAACCAGGCAGGCAGGCAGGTGAGCGATTAGGAGCCAGTGGTCCAGGATTGTGAGAGGGATGTCTGAGGCCTAAACTGGCAGTCAGACATCCCTCTCACCCCCAAGGGGTGGAGAGGGTGCAGGCCAGATGGAGGAACACCCCCAACCTGTGCATGAATTTCGTGCACCACGCCTCTAGTCTAATCTAATAAAAGACAAAAAGGGTAATTGACTGTACCTTAGCTATGCTCCCCACTGGCTAATCAGGCCGATATGCAAATTAACTGCCAACAAAGATGGCGGCCGGCAGCCACACAGCTGAAGCGAGCAGGAGGCTTGCTTGCTCCAGTTTTTTTTTACAAATTTCATGCACCGGGCCTCTAGTATTACAGAAAAAGAAAGCTGAGGCTCAGGGAGGTTACACAGCTAATTGCCGCGAGCTCCAGAATGCAACTCTGACCTGTTTGCCTCCAAAGACCCTGTGTCACAGAGCGAGAAGCAACAGTGTGGAAGCAAACCACACACATGCAGTCGGTACCCATACACACACGTTGAATGAGCCAGTAAATGAGTGGATGAGACAGTTTCAAGGAAAGGGTTAGCAACACCATCTGTTGCTGCAAGATGCCACGAATGATGGGAACTGGAAAAGAAAAAAGGCTGGTGGATTTGGCAATTAAGTTCAAGTAATAATAGCAAAAATGGGGGGAACCACCTACATATCCATTATACAGTGGGGCCTTGACTTATGAGTTTAATTCGTTCCAAGACCGAGCTCATTAAGGAGCTCATTAACTCAAATTACTCTATCAACTCAATGCAAAAAGTCGGCCAAGAGACAGCTGGTGTCTCAAAAAACTCGTTAGTCGGGACACTCGTAAGTCAAGGCCCCACTGTAGTCTATGTTAGTCAGCTCAGACAGCTACAACAAAAGATCATAAATTTGTGTGGCTTAAACAACAGAAATGTATTTTTCTCACAGTTCTGGAGGCTGGAATTTGGGGTCAGGGTACCAGCATAACATCATCCCATACACCAGAAAGCGGTGGATCAATTGCCAGTCAGGGCACATGCCCAGGCTGCAGATTCAATACCAGTCCAAT
>NW_006293809.1:194906-195689 GCF_000327345.1 Myotis davidii | reverse complement strand
TGAATCCCCCTACTGGGGGCCAAGCCTGAAATTTGACCAGGAATCATATTGTGACCTCCTGGTTCATAGATTGATGCTCAACCACTGAGCCCCACCAGCCAGGCCCCATTTTTATCAATACCAGGCACATAAGGTACATTGGCAAGAACTCACTCCTAGACAAAAGTCTAAAATTTCCCAAACTCCTTTGCAGCTAGGTTTCTGGATATGAATTCATTTCTGCCCATTGGACGCGCTTGCACGATATTTTGAAGGCAGAAGTGGGGCAGAGGCATCTTCCCCGGGCTGTTTGCTGCTGGTGATCATGTTTGCAGAGATGTGAGGTCTTCTGCAGCGGAACCCAGGCTGTGCACAGGCAATTGTGGCAGAGGCAGTGCCCAGTGACCTGTTTTGTGGGAGCTGGAGGGCACTTGTGGGGGCAGCAGTTTCCCGATCCCCGGTTCACAGCTGTGCAGTGTCCTAGAAGTCAGTGTGGCTGAGGGGGCACCTCCTCCCACTGGGCAGGGAGTCTTTCCTGGGGGCCCAGCCTAATACCCACACCCCCAGCTTTCCAATGACTTCCCAAGCACCAGCTACCTGTGCTAAATTCCTTCCTGCCTCAATAGCAACGATTTAAAAACATTTTGGAGCCCCTACTTTCAATGAAAACAATGCTGCACAGAGTCAGGTGTGCGAGGTGGGTGGGGTGTTAGGGAAGGCTCCCTTCTGACCACAGATTATTATCTGTTGGTCGTTCCTGAATAGGTGGCCGCTGTGTTTCCCGAAGATGGCCACGTTTCCCAT
>NW_006293809.1:192727-194221 GCF_000327345.1 Myotis davidii | reverse complement strand
TGCGGCGGCCACCAGGTAAGCCTCTCCACACACCCCGACTCTGGCGCCCTGATCCCGGGTCCACTTCCGCCAGAGGAGAGCTTTGCCCGCGAAGTTGCCCGAGACCAAGCACCTCCAGGGCCCCGGACCCCACATCTCTGCCCGCCGAGGCGGCGATCCTCCCAGCTGACCGCTGAGAAACCGACCGGCAAGTTTAGCCATCTGCCCGGGTCGGCGTCTCCAGCGGAGGGGGCCCGGGTTCCCAAAGGGCCGGCCGCCGGGCAAAGTGTAGGTGAGGCCTTCGCGTGGGGTAAGTTGGCCCTGAGTCGTTCCCTTTTGAAGTCACGTTAGGGCCTCCTCACTGGGAGTTGTTAGAGACGAGCTAACCTTATCTAACCAAAAGCGCAGACTTCAGGCAAGACTCCCGCAAGAACTGGTGTTATTTCATTGCTGTTGCCTCCTCGGTATAGTTATTGGAAACGGGTTCCATTCAGAATGGTAGTAAAGGCATGTATATATATATTATACATAAAAGGCAGTTGTTTTTCCTTTAAGTGTGTCTCCTTAAAGAAAAACAGTCTAATGGAGAGAGGGGACTAACAACTTGTGTTGGGACATGCAGAACCCCGCTCCTGCCCCACCAGGGTCTCAAGCTTGGCACCCGGCAGTCCCTTTGCTTGGGTACCATCAGGACCAGCTCTCACCAGTGGTGTGACCTCACCCCAAGGCTGAAGACCTCTGAGCCTGTGGGCTGACCTTTCAGGGGGCCAATAATAGCACACCCCCAACCAGAGTGTAAGGGACAAGTCTATGAGCTGATGCAGGCATAGCATGGTACTAACCTAGCTAGCACTTGCTGAACAAATGTTCGGTGGGCATTGGACCCATGTCCTTACCATGCCTCCTGCACAGATGAGAAACTTCCTTCCCTGCCTTCTCCCCCATCAGACAGATCTTGACTCTAAGTCCTGAGCCCAGTTTGGGGGTCCTCGGGGGTCTGGCACCCTCCACACACACCCAGCTGCTTCCTGTGATTCTTCATGGCTCAGCCCTTCCTCCAGGAAGCCTTCCCTGACCACCAGTGATGCCCTGGATGCCTCCATTGGCCCCCTTGAACCCCTGGGTGTGGATCTTTTCTGTACTCATCATCTGGAATGCTTTCCTGACCTGCTTGTCTGTCCCAGCAGCCACATCAACCTGTCCCCAGTCCAGGTCCTGGCACTGGTGTGTATGCGTGTGTGTGTGTGTGTGTGTGAGAGAGTTGTGTGTGTGTACAGACACAGACTCCTATATTCCCTAACTCTGGCCACTCTGAGGGCCTGGGAGCAGTGACACTTTGATACCATTGTGCACACCTGGTGCCCAGATTTCGACTTCGACATGAATGCTGTGGGTTTTATGGACACACTGTTAATGGCTATTTAGTGTTCGATCTTTTGCTATTACAAACAGCATGGCTGTAAATGTTTTTGCATATGCTTCCTTGTACACATGCACAAGAGTTTTTTGAAAATA
>NW_006293809.1:190394-192430 GCF_000327345.1 Myotis davidii | reverse complement strand
AGTCCCAGGTTCCTTGTTTTCCTGTCTTTACTCACTAGCTCTATGGCCTTGATAAAATTCTCTCACTTCTGTGTCTCAGTTTTCTCATCTGTAAAATGGGATATTAATTCATATTTCATAGAGAGGTGGGTGGGTGTGCACAACAGGAGACTTTTCAGACATTCATTTCTTAGTGAAATATCACCTTACACGTTAGGCACTGCCTGATATAGTGTCATCATTGCCCCCAGGTCTGAGCCCTAAGGCGTTAGTGCCTCTTGCGGATGGAACCACAGACGGGGGGCTTAAAACAACACACATTTACTACTTTACTGTTCTGGGGTTCAGCAACCTAAACTGGGTCTCACAGAGTTAAAGTCAATGTCCCTGGCACCTGGTACATTCTACCTTTCTGCTCTCCTCACTGGTGTTTCTCCACACCTGTCTCATTTAGCCTTGCTAGTTTCCTTTTCTGCTTATTTCCCTCCCCTCCAACTAGACCTGAGGCTCCCAGAGGATGAGGTTTTGTCTGCTTTGTTCATTACTGTACCTTCCACACTCGGAGCAGTGCCTCGCACGGAGCCGGCACTCGTGAGTAAGTGAGGAGCATAGACAGGCAAAGGCCTTAGAAACAGACTCAGGTTTGATCCCAGCTTTCACAGGTAATTCCTGTGTGATCCTCGGAAAGTTACTCAACCTTGCTGAGCTTCCAGGATCCCCTTCTGCTAAGTGGGGGTGACAGTAGTGCCTAACTCACAGGGTTGTGGAGAGGATTATATGAATTAATATTTTCAAAGTACTCAGAACCGGTACAGGCTAAACACAATATAGTGTTTAGTAGTAATATTATTTATCAAATGAGTGAAAACAGGTGTCACCCCAAACAATGTGAGCAACTTGTGAGCAAGATCTTTGGTTCATTCCTCAAACCTTCTTGCTCCTTCTAATACAGACTTTTGTACTTTTATGAATATTGGAGGGGCATCACACACACACACTCACACACGTATATGAAAGCACTATGTCTAAGTACAGGCACTGGGATATAACAGTCTGCATCCCAGGCAGTGCCTAACGTGTAAGGTGATATTTCACTAAGAAATGAATGTCTGAAAAGTCTCTTGTTGCGCACACCAAACAAGTCAGTCCAAAACTAATGACATGGCCATCGGCTGCTAAAATGTTTGCTGCTGGTATTAGTGGAGAGAAGTGGTGCGCCTGCGCGTTAAGGCGCGTGAGGGAAATGAATGCAACACAATTATAGTCATCAGTCATTAGTGAACGTTGTAGTTCGTTATTAATAATTATGTATAACAGGGTATTATAAAAATTAAGTTGCAAAATTTTTATTAAAACGTTTCTTACATACTGTTATATTGCCTGGGCCGCAAAAACATTTGTTGTGGGCCGCATGCAAGTCACCTCTTCAGAACTTCCTTTATTTTAGCTTTAGTCTCCTCCAGGGTAGGAAGAAAAATTTTGCATGGCTCACAATGCTTAAAGATTTTTCTTCCTACCCAGATAGAAGGAAGAAAATTGTCCAGGTCAGATTCTAACTCAGGAAAGTTAAAAACCATCCCTTGTGTCTGGATATTGTCCCTCCCACTCCCTTGCAGCAGATGCTGGTTATTTTGTAGCTGGAAGACAGACTGCCTTGTTATGTCTCTTTTTGGGCCAAAGGCCTTTTGCCAAAATAGAGGTGGTTAAAAAGGGCGGGGGGGTGCTCCACAGAGACAGTTGCGCACGGTCCAGTGCGTGGACAGATGGGCATCAGTGGGCTTGGTCGGGGCTCCCAGCTGACACCAGCCTCAGTCAGAATGTCAGTTGCCACTGGAAGTGCGGTTCGTGGGTGGTTCGTACTATCAGGGCCCAACACCTAGCAGCTCTCCCATCTGCAGTGTGATTATGAGGGGAGCAGCCATTCGGCGGGTGGGCGGCAGTGCGAGGAAAGGGGGCCAACCAAAAGGAGAAGACTGATCACAGCTTTCCTCTCCTCTCCCCTGCCCCCCCCCCACACACACACACACACACACGCCCCCGGGGGGCGGGGGGGGGGG
>NW_006293809.1:179489-190234 GCF_000327345.1 Myotis davidii | reverse complement strand
GTCCCGGAAGTGTCCTCCTTTAGGAATATTCCACTCTTAGGACAAGATGGGGAGCTTAGAGGAGCTGAGGAGCTTAGAGGCCGTGTGGCTGGGTGGTGACCAGCACAGTAACCAGTCCAGGCACTGCCAGCCAGCTCATCGCCCCCCGCCCTGTGTCCTGCCTGTCAAAGCGGGAGCGACAGGGTGGCCATGTGACAGGGTTTGGAGGATTGTTATGAAATGACGCCTTTCAAGTGCCAAGCCCAACGCGGGACTCAATAGGACACTGGTGGTTTCCAAACCTTTCCAAAAACACTGCCTACCACCTGTCAGAATTCAATCTGAGACTCCGTTGCCCCTCACTGGCCCTCCCCCTTTGTAAAGTGTTCCTTTTAAGTCTGAAAAAAAACATGCAAGTCAAACAAAAAGGCAGTGGAAGTACTGTTCGTCCCCACTCCCATCCCCGTGACCTTAACACAATTCCCAGGGAAGCAAATAGCATTTAGTGAAACAGATTTCATTCCAAGGCCAACACTTCTGGGTTTTGGGGGCTGTGTTTTTTCAGCTCCAGCTGCAGTTTGGGACAAAGAGGGTGCTTTTTCCATCGGGAGTAAACACGAAATTCTTTTAACTTATAAATCGGAGTTTTGTACGGGGGGGCGGGGCGGGGGGGCAAAAATGAGTAGCTGTTGTGTGTGATTAAAACTCAGGGAAGATTCTGGGCAAACAGACCAGCAGCGTCTGGGCCCCTGGGGCCCCCGCAGAGGTCCAAGCTGCTCCTGAGCAGGCCGGGCAGGGCTGGGACGTGCCCTCTCTCCGGCCGGCACACCTGGTTGAATGTGGGGGCCTCTGCCGTGTGCACTGCTGCCCTGTACTGTTTCATTTTCACTCCAGGGGTCCTCCCCTACCTCTTGGGGATTCTGGGCTGTCACACTCGTCCCTTTGAAGTGCGGCTCTAAAAACACAGGGAGGAGGGCGTTCTGGCCTCTGCCAGGCCGTACCTAGAGCCCACCCAGATACTACCTGCCGAGAAGAGCTCTGAGGTCTGTCCAGGGCTTAAAGAAATCTCATAAAAAAAGGCAAGCTCCGTATTGGGCGTTTTCGTCTTTGTTGTCTAATCCAACGCTTTTGGCTTTTTTGTTTCTTCCAAACATTGCAGACCCCGAAGTTCTCCGTAGATGTTAGCAGACACCACGCGCAGTGAACTGCGTCTGTGCCAATCCCAGCCAGTGTGTATGGCCTGGAACTGGCCCTTCCTTTATCTGCGGGGATCGCAGGATAAATCTGATTCTGGAAGTACACGTGCCATCGCTTCTGCTCTGGTTTTTTGGGCCCCACGTGCTTGTTTCATAGTGATTTGCATGGTTGTCGAGTGCTCAGGCTGTGCACTCAGGCCACCTGAGTTCCAGTTGTGCGGCTTCGGGCTGGTTCCTCTGCCTGAGCTGGTTCCTCAGCCTGAGCCAGTTCCTCTGCCTGAGCTGGTGTTGCTCCTCTGGAAAGTGGAAAGAGCAACAGTATCTACTTCCAGGTTTGGGGAAGATGAAAGCAGACAGCGGATGGACAGAATCATGCGAGCACTACCTGGCCCAGAGAACGTGCTCAATATAGTGCAGTGATGGCGAACCTATGACACGCGTGTCAGAGGTGACACGCGAACTCATTTTTTTGGTTGATTTTTCTTTGTTAAATGGCATTTAAATATATAAAATAAATATCAAAAATATAAGTCTTTCTTTTACTATGGTTGCAAATATCAAAAAATTTCTATATGTGACACGGCACCCGAGTTAAGTTAGGGTTTTCCAAAATGCTGACACGCCAAGCTCAAAAGGTTCGCCATCACTGATATAGTGTCATCATTGCCCCCAGGCCTGAGCCCTAAGGCGTTAGTGCCTCTTGCAGATGGAACCACAGACCTGGGGGCTTAAAACAACACACATTTACTACTTTACTGTTCTGGGGCTCAGCAACCTAAACTGGGTCTCACAGAGTTAAAGTCAAGGTGCCGGCTGGGCTGGTTGCTCCTGGGGGCTGCAGGGGAAAGCCCACTTCCTGTCCAGAGGCCTGGCAGTCCTCGCTCTGTCCTGTCCTCAAGCCAGCAGGGAGCACCTTGCAGCCTCAGGCTCTGCTGCTGTCCTCACACCTGCCCTCTGGCCATCCTGCCTCCCTCGCAGGGACTCTTATGATCACATGGGTCCCACTCAGAGAGTCCAGGATGACCTGCCCATCTAAATCCTGAACCTAATCACACCTGCAAGATCCTCTTGTAAGGTGACAGTCTCAGCTTCTGGGGACTAGGACATCTTTGGAGCCATCATTCTGCCCATCCTACTAGTTCCCAGCCTTTCATTGTGTTAGTGGCTAAGTGGGCATTAATTAGCCTCCGCTCCCCAGGTAAGACCGAGGGTAGCCGGGCTCCCACTGCGGAGGGACGAGTGGAGCACTGTGTGATGTGGAAGCTGGTGACCACCGCTGACATCCCTGCTCCTGACCTGGAGGCTCCCCCTTCTTTGATTTGTGCACAGAACCCCAGCAAAACCACCACGACAGACAGCGACCTCAGCAAAACAGAGGAGAAAAAGCCAAGCAAGTCACAGCAGCTGAAGAAGGTTTTCCAAGAGTACGGAGCCGTCGGCGTGTCGGTGCACATTGGAATCTCACTAGTCTCCCTGGGCACGTTTTACATGGTTGTTTCGAGGTGAGATTGCCGACAGTAACAAACGTTCGTTTTCTACTGTCACGGAGGTTTTTTGGGAATAATTACTTTCTGTCCAAGACTTTTTATTCATCTAGCTATTGTCATCACATTTTTAAAAATAATGTAAATCTCAGAGCCAAATCGTTGTCTCCGTGTAACCCCTTGCTCTAATAATTGTTTTGTTTTTGCCTCTCTGCCCTCCAGTGGTGTGGACATGTCAGCCATCCTGCTTAAGCTCGGATTTAAGGAGTCATTGGTCCAGTCAAAAATGGCCGCGGGCACAAGCACCTTTGTGGTGGCCTACGCCATCCACAAGCTGTTTGCACCCGTCAGAATCAGCATCACCTTGGTTTCCGTGCCCTTGCTTGTCAGGTATTTTCGGAAAGTGGGATTTTTTAAACCTCCCCCTGCAAACCCTTGATGAGCTCTTCAACTGTGGGCCTGGAGACCCCTTTCTGTTAAATTACACAATTCGGATTGATTTTAGGATTGTAGGGGTTTGTTTGTTTGTTTCGGGGGCAGGGGCTACTTTCTATGTTCTCATGGATAAGTTTTACTTTTGCCAGCAAAATTCGCGTGTTTAAGTAATTGTAATTTGTCTTGCTTTATAAATTTTGTTAGGGCTACTCACCATAGGGCTTATATGCATTATCTAAAATGTCAGCAAAACATCACAAGTGAGTCGTCATCGTCAACTGTTAGCTTACTAGCTTACTTTAGAACTGTTCCTCTGAAAGATGGCCCTAGGGGTCCATCTTTGTTCACATTCTTAAAGAGCAACAATTCATTAAGCTAATTTTAAAATTCCCTTTCCTCCAGTATTTGTGGTCAGGCTGCCTGCGGTTTAATATGCAATATTCTGCAGAACAGCTGCCAGTGCTGCCATTAATGAAGCAGAATTGAAGACTTAACAATATGTAATAATCAGCATCAACACCTTTACATTCGTTACACTTGTCTGGGGGAAAGGAAAACAAGTATTTCCGGTGTGTTTCCTTAGTCCCCAAATCCCGTCAAATCCAGACAAGCCAGGGCCTAGCTCACGCTGTTTTTCTCAAATTTCATGAAAGTAGGTCAGGGTCATTTGTCTCTGTCCAGCAGTAATGGTGTCCTGTGGCTCCTGCAGCCCAGGTCCTCAGAGGATGTGGGCATGGCACATATGGAAAGCTGAGACAGTCCTGGCCTAACCCTGTATCTCAAACTCCAAACATTCCAGAACTGTCAGTGTTTACATTCTGTTGCTGCTTCTATTTTTCAACTATGTTAAAATTATGTACAGTAACAGATTTTGAATCTCGCTCTAGAAAAGGGTAGTAGCACTTGCTATACATGGAAGACAACTGTGAAATACAGGAGGCGGGGAGGGAAGGAATGTCTCCATTGCCTGCCCTGGAGGAGCCGGCCTGTGGGACTCAGCATCAGTCCACGCTGCTGCCCTCCAGGCTGCGCTCACACTGAGCCTGGCTCCACACTCTGGGAACCGCAGTCTAATCAGTTCTGCCCTGGTCAAGGGAGTTAGTTGTGTTTCTTTCTGGCTCCCCTTTTTGCCCCCCATCTCCCAGTTTGTTTCATTACACTTGGGACAATCAGAAAACTAAAGGTTCTATATAACCTGACAGTCCTGATTTTATGATCTGGCTGTTGACAATTCCCTAGTAATCCATGTCAGTCGCTTCAGTTTTACAAATGTCATTATGGGACGAATTCCCCATTTGTAAGATCTCTAGAGTGGATCATTTTGTTGTATTCCTTTCAAAGCAACTAGCTCAGTGCCAAAAGGTTTTACCAGTTTCAGGTTGAAACTGTCTTTCTGGGACATCCACACAGCGGATCGAGATGCCCGATACTGGTTCGAGGTCACTCTTCATGTGGATCAGACCAGCATTTTCTTTTTTTTTAGAGAATAGGATAGAAACATCAGTGAGAGAGAAACATGATTGGCTGCCTTCTGCATGCCCCCACCGGGGATTGAGCCCACAACCCAGGTATGTCCTGACAAGGAATCAAATCCGTGACCTTCTGGTTCATGGATTGATTCTCAACCACTGAGGCACACTGGCCTGGGAGACTAGCATTTTCATCTCATCTGTCTTTATTTAAACCATTGGCTTCGGGCGTCTAACCCCTTTCTATATCAAACAGATCCCTCGAAATGCCTATGCAAAAAAAAAAAAAAAACCTGACTGACTCCTGCAGATTTAAGGGCTTAAATTTTAAACTTTGATTCTGTGTTTGGAGTGACGGGAGTGGACTGAAAGGGCAAGCAATATAACTAATTATCACATCAAATAGCCATAGCGTCTCTTCTAAGCCCTGACTCCACTCCTCTCCCATGGCCAGTGGTCAGAACAGCAGAACCGAGAGGGTAAGGAAATTAAAGGATCATTATGTCAGCTTACCAGCAAGATCTACAAATGGCTTGTATTTTCACTGTTTTTATGTAACTAGAAATAAAACGGATGATCTATTTTTAACATGTAAAGCCATTGTTCACCTCTCATTTTTTTATCTAACAAAATGAGCAGCTTAAGTGCCGTGAAACAAACCTCTCTGTAGTTTATGAAACTTTGATTGCTCTTCTGGTGAGCAATAATTGATGCTGATTATGAAGCAGCACTGTGTGACTATAATGGCTATATTCTTGCTGTGTGCGATTCTGGTTGGGGAAACGGCCGAAGTTTAGCTACAGTAACAGGTAAAGTTAGTCACGTCATATTAACTAGCCGGGGTGGAGGGTACAGGAAGTATTACTACTTTGGAAAGTGGGTTCAGCTCAAAGCTCATTGGACACTGCAGTTGCGTTTTAAAGTTGCCATATCATCAACATTGATATGGAAGTGGGTATTGGCCACTTCCTTATATTTAGGACATTTTTGATATTTAGTCTCTTGCATTGAAAGTTGGCCATGAAAGCATATTTGTCTACTAATTCTCAGTAAGTTCAACACTTCCACCTTTTCCTTCGTCCTTGTCAAGTTGACCATCTTTGGTTGATGAGCAGATGACGTTGGCAGCTAGAAACAGATAGGTAACTCTGCATGTTAGGAGGCACATAGAACATGAGACCAAAAATGGGACAGACCTGCTTCTTGTGGCACCTGCTCATTTCCAGGCCAACAGTGAACAGGTGAAGTCACCCCCATACTCCAGACCATGTTTGTGTATTTGTTTCAAGTGTACACATATGCTGTAACTCCAGTGTAATAGAAAAATAAGCCCCGCAGGTGTGCCATGGAGCCAGGTGACCGGAGAGCACAGAAAGAAGCCTCCAGCTGTGTGGAAGGGGCTTCCACTGTTATAAGCCACAGTGAACAATGGTCAAGCCCAGATCCCTGTTTGGGGAGAATGAGAGATTCTGGTTAAGGGAACATTCCTTCACCAGAGAATCAAGACAGAGACCACACTTGGAAAGTCAGCTTGCAAAGAACCAGCTCACCCCGTGTATGGGCTCTTTGCCATCCTGCTGAGACCAGGTCAGACCCCGAGGTGGGCAGGCGGGGATGTGGATGCCCATGACTCCTCCCCCTGTCTCCTGACCACCTGCAGCACTGACTCAGAACCCTCCTCCACTCAGTCCCTGTGCCAGCCCGGGAGCACCCACTTCTGCTCAGTGACTGTCAGTCGAGTCCCCAGGACGAGGACCACCCACTGAGGAGTCCAGCTCCATGAGCTGGGCTGTCACCGAGCACTGCACTGCATGTCCACTGCCTAGAAAAGGAACTAACACTTCATGGACACACGGCACAGGTGAAGGATGGAGGGTGCACCATCTGCTACGCGGTCACAGCCATAACTCCCCACTCCCGTGCCATGTTTCCCACCATCCTCCTTCAGCAGCAGGGACTTCTCGCCACACCAGCCTCCAATCTTTAAATCCTCCATGTCCTTCAAGTCTCAGATGCCACCTGCTGGGCACCTCTCCCAACTCCTAATTACCCCATCACAATCTGTCCCCTCCCGCCCCCCACCCATGGTCAGTGGCCATTCTCCCAAGCTGTGTCCCCCACCACTGCAAGTAAGTGAGAGAATGGAGGTACCCCCAGTCCCAAGCCAAGCCCAGCACTGCTCAAAGGGTGCACTGTGAGCTCCTGGAAAACACTATAATTTCAAGGTTATACACGAGAACTTGAAAAAGAGTAACCATTTTGTATGTCTTAATGTATTTATAAAAACAATATATAAACCATGAAAAAACATTTTTTAAAAGTACTTAACATTTAGAACTGGCTGAGACACTTCTCAGCTGTGTTCCAAGCAAGTCCCATGATGGAGGAAGAGCCTGTGGCCCTGTTTCACACTCTCAGGCAGGATGAGTGTTTGAGGACTAGCTAACCGGCCCAACAGGGGAGACAGAGCATCCAGAAGGGACAAAGTCTATGCACATCTCTTTATTTTAACATTTAGAAGAATCACATATTCATTCTGACAACTTTACCAGGTGTGGCCACCCAGGAGGTTACACACCACGCAGGTACCTGGGAGGTTATTGCACAGCTCCTGAACTGATCGGGTCAGGACGAAGGGGCCACTCTGCCCACAGCCAACTCGGAGTTCACCTTCCACAAGGACCCTTAATCCACACGGGCTGCAGGGCGGCGGCACTCGCACCTTGCCTCTGGAGGATAAAACCAGTGAAGTGACCACGATTCTCGTGGCTACTTGCGCTTCCGTGTCACGTTTATTGAAGTGGAACCTTCTATACTTTTCCCTAGTGCTGCGCATTGCGAGCAGACAGTTGGTAGTAGATTATGTCAGGAGTGTGTTCTGACCACTGACACAGCAGCCCTGGCTCAGAGGCTCTCCCCCTGGAAGAGTCTTAAGATTGCTTGCTGGTTGATTCTTTGGATTTCTGGCTACTTGATGGTTTCGAGGAATTTGCTGTGATCCAGGGGTGTTCCAGTACTTCTTTCAGGGTCAGCCTTTGGTTGGGGTTATGCATCAACAGTCTTGAAATCAGGTCCCTGGCCCCCTCTCGTACAAAGTCAGGGAATGTGAATTCAACCTGGAGTAAAGTAAGTGACAGGCCGTCACAAAACGTGGTTTAGAGAGAACAGTACAAACATTCAGACCGTAGCCTCAAGGGAAGGCTGAGGAGGACAGAAAGGGCTCTAACAGAGGTGCTGGGCCCCTTCCCGTTGTGTCTTACCCGAGATATTCTTTTGTAGGTCTCTTGGTATGTGCTTGCCTCAAAAGGAGGCTTCCCAACCAAAAATTCATAGCAAAGAACTCCGAGGCTCCAGAGATCCACCTTCTCATCGTGCATTCGGCCTTCGATCATCTCCGGGGGCAGGTAGTCCAGGGTGCCACAGAGGGTGGTTCTCCTGGAAGAGGGAGGTGCAGGTTGCCGCGCTTGTTTCCGTGATCACAGCAGCTGCTAAAATCATCAACAACTACCCTACCATTGACCGAGTGCTCTTCCTAGGCCAGAGCCTGTGCTCTGAGACAGGTGCTGTTCTATATCCCCACTTTTTTTACAGGAAACAGCTTCAGAGAGCTGGATAAGATCACAAGGCTAACATCCAAGCCACACCCCAAATCTGTCCAACTCCAGGAACTCCTTAAA
Source organism: Myotis davidii (assembly GCF_000327345.1). Classification (NCBI taxonomy): domain Eukaryota; kingdom Metazoa; phylum Chordata; class Mammalia; order Chiroptera; family Vespertilionidae; genus Myotis; species Myotis davidii. The sequence continues at coordinate 181,994 of NW_006293809.1, read as the reverse complement.
TGATGTAAAAATAAGAAATTTTAAGTATCATTGCTATATAAAGGCAGCCATACAAAGTTCTCTGTAAATACAATGTAGCATTTCTTACATCACAGATATGCTAAGAAGCTTAAGAGAGGTGACATTGATGACAAGAAACTAAACTGTCCCACTGTGACAGCACATGCTGCCTTCTGATACAGCACTGGTACAAGAGACACTAAAATTGGAGGGCGGCCTATGAAGTATTCTTGTTAAAAATATTCTCCAGGCCCTTTGGCCCAATATCCAGCAAATACAGAGGATGAAAGACAAAACTAAGTGTCACCACATGCAGAAAAATCCATTTTAAGTTGTGGGGAAACTGGTCTAAGTTTAAACAAAAGAGACACAATCAAATATAATGCATGGTTCTTGGTTAGATTCTGATTTAAAAGAACAGCTGTAAAATTGGACAACTGGAAAAATCTGAACATGGACTAAATATTAGCTATTACCACGGTTATTAATTTTCTTAAAGAGTGATGATGGCTGAGACAGCATCCCTATTTTTAGATGATGCATACTGAAGTGCCCAAAGGACAAAGCATCATGATATATGCAACTCATTTTTGAAGGTTCATCAAAAAAGTCAACACAGCCCATATGGCAAAATGTTAACTGTTGAATGTAGGCTCTGGGCAGTGAGGTGAGCTACCAACTATCAATTCAGCATCTCTGTATGTTTCAGTGAGTTTCCAAAGGCTGGAAATAAGCTGGTGTGGCAGACAAACCTGGAGCAAAGACCGTGCTGATGTTTATTGCTTTATATGAATTATTCTTTGCCACAGAAAAGCTTTTGCTGGGTCATGCCTGGAGCCCAGGGAGCACACAAGTGTTCACTCAACTAAATGGTGACTGGAGACTAAGGAGCCAGCTCCCTAGACAGTCAACCCCTCTCATCACCACTGAGGTGCAGTAAACAGCACCCAATGACCTGGGAGCCGTTATGGTTATTACTGTTTGGGAGGTAGGGCAAAGTGACCAACATTTACACAAATGTCCTTTTCAGAAAAGAGTAAGTTATCTTTCCTGCCACAGTGATATCTTGGAATAGTTAAGGTATAGTTTTAGCCCTGTGATGCCACAAAGCCTACAATTCTTCATTGTTTGCCTCAGCAGGTGCCAACAGCGTCCAGTGGTGATAGGCAACCAGATTTTTTAAAAGCAGATTCGATGCATTGCTAGAAACAATTTACAAGTGGTGGGTAATAAAAACAAAGCTCACCCCATCCCATGGCACCTATTTAGGTTAGACATGTTCTTTTAAAAACTAGATTTTTTAAATTAAAAAAATAAAGTAAAACAGTTCTTTGAATTTTTTAAGTAATCAGGCTATAGCTTTTTAAGCCCTACCCCTAAGTGGACAAACTTCTATCAGTAAATATACGCTTGTAAATGTTCTACTTCACATGTGGTTTCAAAGGCTTATTTAAACCCAAATTAAATTTAAAAGAGTAGAGAACTTTGCTCTGGTTTGCAAAGTTCGGTTAAGATTTAAATTGTTTCCTTAGGTTGATCTCTCTGCTTTAATTTTAAGAGAAAACAAGAAAGGACTGTTCTGTTGATGACAGCAGACCAAAGAGCATCTTTAACCCCCACCCTGAAAGTTCCCTTCAGACCCATTTGGTTGTTGGCATTCCCGCAGAATTGTGCCCTCAGATCCAGACCTTGGCAGGTGCTGCCCCGCCCCCGAGAACCTGTCGTAGTATGTCAGGCGTACTCCCCTCTACACATCCTGTACCTCTTCTGTCATAGACGTGTTGTATCTGTTTACTTAACTCTCCCATTCGTTAGCCGTTAAGGACATAAACTGTCTTTAATCCCAGGCCGAGGACACAACCAATAGTCCAAGTGGTTGCAGAATTAAAATGTCCTGGGAGACACTATTTTACTCTCGGGGCCTAAATTACTCCAAAGTATTATGTCAGTTACCTGTCCCAATTCAGCACAACACCTATGCTTAGGTACTTTACTCTCTAGCTCATGCTTGGCCACTGGGGCTTTTGCTAACCCCAACAAGTTTCTCCTCAAGTTACATACCTGGAGGATGGGGCATGTACAGACCACCCAAAATCTGCAATCTTAAGCTCTCCAGTTGATCCAAGGAGCAGATTCTCTGGCTTGATGTCTCTATGAATCACTCTCTTTGAGTGGCAGTATGACAGGGCATTTGTCAATTCTGTGATGTACTATCAAAAAAAGTATTAAAATCGGTGTTTTAGATTTCATATAACAATTTTAGACATGTTTTCTGAAAGAAAACCCAACATAGACTTTTAACATGTTTTGTAGATTTTAAAGCAAAAACTAGAACCAACTGATGACTCAAAAAAAAAAAAATCAATTGAACCAAATTGGTGTTCAGCATGAAGTACAAGTTATTCAGCGTAAGGTTATTTATTTGCTAACACAGCAGATGGGACATCGAAAGACAGGAAGAACAGTGATGGGCTATAACTACATCCCCACATGACAAATTATGGC
>NW_006293809.1:169524-178759 GCF_000327345.1 Myotis davidii | reverse complement strand
ACACATATATACACACAGATTAGTTTACACATGCTTCCTTGTCTGTCAGCTGAAGTAATGACACCAGTAGCATGGGCACACCCAGCACCCAGATCTTGGTTTCTAGTAAAACATTCCAATAAAAGGAACTAGGGCTCCTGGGAGAAACGGTAATTCTGGGCCTGGGATAGGAAATATGCAAGATGAGGCTAGAGCATCTTGTAGTGTCAGAAAGCTTAAAATAAAAATAAAATAAAAAACACTGCACCCCCACAATAATGAGGGATGTCAAAAACGCAGGAACCATGTGAAAGAGCTCCCAGTGGACAAAGCTGGAACAATTTGAGCAACAAAATAAAATAGTATTGGATTGTAACTCCAAGTATAAAAAACTGACGAGTCCAGACTAACAAGTGACTCAGTGAATACATAAGGAGAATTCAAAATCATTTTTGTAGATGCCTGCCCCACAGGAGGTGGAACATGACCCCGCTGTTTAAGTGTGGCTGTGCATAGAGCCTTCCTGTGAATGAGCACAGCACGGAAAGGGAGAAATGTGACAAACACGCCCTCAGCCAGGTGATTAAGGCCAACACCACCATGATAAGTCACTGTGTACCCTTGATATGGAATGAGAACACGTTTTACCTCCATGATCTTCTCAAACACCCACTGACCTAGTCTAACCATAAGCAAAACTGAGGATATCTGAACAAGTATGAACTTCAGTTAATAGTGATGTATCAATATTTCTTCAATTAAAAAAAATTTAAAATATATTTCTTCGTTATGATGAATGTACCATACTAATGTAAGATATTAATGGGAGAAATTAAGTGTGTATTACTAATACAGAAAACAGATCTGTACTATCTTAATTATTCTGTAAATCTAAAACTATCCTAAAATAGCTCATTAAAAACAAAAAAAAGGCCACTATTTATATACATTTCCACAGAAAAACAGCTTTGAAAACAAACCAGCCACAACATTCTACCTGGTACCTGATTTCAACTGTATATATGGTACAATGATTGATTTTTTTTAAATATATTTTACTGACTTCAAATATTCAATCCTATTAAGCTATCAGTGCATTCAATAGATCCACTCTACTGTAATGGAAGGCACATGGCCATGCAGGACAGGCAGGGCACATGGAACTGGCTGGACAGTAAACAAGCACTTACAGTAGCAGTTCTCTGCTCATCAAACCTGGACAGTTTCTGAAGTTCTCTATAGACAGTTCCAAGAGGTGCGTATTCCAAAATTAGGTACACTCTGGTGGCATCATGGAAATAACCATACAGCCTGAGAATGTTTGGATGCCTGCAACAAAAGGTGAACACTCAACACCTGGTTTTAAAGCAGATACAAGACGTGCTCAATACCAAACACTTTTTTTTTAAAATATATTTTACTGACTTTTTACAGAGAGGAAGGGAGAGGGATAGAGAGCCAGAAACATCGATCAGCTGCCTCCTGCACACCCCCTACTGGGGATGTGTCCGCAACCAAGGTACATGCCCTTGACTGGAATCAAACCTGGGACCCTTCAGTCCGCAGGCCGATGCTCTATCCACTGAGCCAAACCGGTCAGGGCCAAACAAACTCTTGGTGTAAAACCAGTGGTAAAAGCTGGTTCTGGTCACAGGAACCTCCTCCTCACACCCCAACTTGAGAATCTGAAACTATAGACTTCACTCTAAGAAAAATACACATATCCACATATCCGTTTACATGCCTTTTAGGGATTCGTGGACCTCACGTTTACCCAAGACTATTATTTCCTTCCTTTAAGCTGTCTTTATTCTTAGGGGGGAAAAACTTGGCTAACTATCAATTCCCTGCTAATTGAAAGAAAGAGAGGCGGCATTCCCACAGTAACTGAATACCGAATGCTACAACAGCTATAAAAGCGGTCTTCAAGAGTGACAAACGTGTGCAGCTGAGAGTAAAGTACAGCCCATCAGAGCCATCAGTCCTTCTCAACCCCAGCCAGGTGTTGCGAAGTAGGGATGCAGGCATGATACAGACAGATTTTTAAGTATTACCAACTGATTCAAGTTTGAAAAAAACACTAGGGGGGGGGGGACTCTGGCCAAAGTCAAGCCTGCAAACTCTGCTCACAATTCCGAGTAAGAGGTATCATTCCCCATATTACCCACCTAAAAAAATCACTCCATTAACATAAACCTCCAAGATATATTTTTCAGGCCCACAGCACAAAGTCTACAAAAATCTTCGGAAATGACATATTCCATCGCTCTCTGCAGGACAATGAGGCAGGCAGGCCTTCTAAGAAGCAGTTCACAGCCATTTATCTTCACTGGGAGTTCTGTGCACCACTCTTTGGGAGATACCTGAAAACTCACCTAAGGTGGGACTGTATCTCTACTTCTCTTCTTATCTGATGCTCCACGCCTGCTTTCTCCAGCTGGGCTTTGAATAAGACTTTCAGAGCCAGGATGAACTTGCTCTGTTTTTCCCTTGCCAGGTACACATTTCCAAACTTTCCTTTACCCAGAGGGCGACCAATTTCAAAATCTTCCAAAGTCCATTGCCTTCTAGGAAGAAATGTGACCATTTTAAATTATCAAAAAAACAAATCTCTTCTAACAATTAATGAGTAGTAGACACACCCCATATATAATTTTACAGTTATTTTTCAGACTGTACCATCTGCCAGAACCAAGACAATACCATGATTAATGAGGCACCACAGATATTAAGTCCCTCACACCCCCACCTGCCTGCCACTGGCTGTGAGTCATTGACAAGGAATAATGTAGACATTAGTGCTGAAACACTCAACGGCATTTCAAAAGGCATACAGACCATAAGAGGGATTAGGTTACAGAAATGGCCAGGGATGAATGCCTCCACACCATCTTGGGCTGCTTGCAAACTAACCACAGCCCCCTGTCCTCAGCCCCCTGGGACATGCTAACACTCTCAGGGGTAAAGCAGGAGGGATGGATCCCACAGGGCATTTGGGGGGAACCATTAGATTCTCAGAAAGTCTCCGCTAGGCAGCTAAGCAAAAAAACCGCAACAGTAACTTGCTACAGGCTCACTTTGCTCTAGTACAGCGGTTCTCAACCTGTGGGTCACAACCCCTTTTGGGGGTCGAACGACCCTTTCAGAGGGGTCGCCTAAGACCATCAGAAAACACATATATAATTACTGTTTTGTGATTAATCACTATGCTTTAATTATGTTCAATTTGTCACAATGAAATTGGGGGTCACCGCAACATGAGGAACTGTATTAAAGGGCTGAGGCATTAGGAAGGTTGAGAACCACTGATCTAGACAGTTCAAAGATTGACAGCAGGCTTTTAGAAACTATCTGGGGAAGATACCATAGCCATACTTTGCTATAAGGAACACAATAATTCTATGAACATTGTCAAAATACACAATCATATATATACAGTCCTACAACATGACCCCATTTTTTAAACAAACTTGCATTTATATATATGTATATATATATATAGAGAGAGAGAGAGAGAGAATACACAAACCATATGCAGTGGATACTTCTGAGGGTAGAAAGAAACTTTATTTTACACATTTCTGTAACAAATTCACACAAGCTTTTTCTAAAGTTGAAAAACTTGAGTTTCTAAGTTAACATCCATCATTAAAATCCCTCCTCTTTTATAATTAGAAATATTTATATTTTCAAAGTTACAATATAAAGACCTCTTTATTTTTTAGAGTTCCCGAAATTAAATTTGCAGTGAAATGGTGTTTTCTAATAGAATGATAGCACAAAACTTCGTAAATAAGTAAAGCTTACTTTTTTGATTCTTCGTTTTTCTGTTTTGAAGCCACTTCCTTTTCAGAATTCTTTCCTACACAGAATAATTTAAAAACCTGTTTTTAGGATAACTATACAGAATAAATTAAAAACCTGAGAACAGAAGTAAATCAAACAATGACCACCAAAATATTCATGATCTGGCCATTTTTAGTTTTCTTTATAGAAAAAGACTACCACAGCATAAGCCGACTGCCACCCTGTGAAGTTCACAGATTTCTAGAGTAAAGATGAGCAGACACGTATAGTTAGGCCTTCTGATAAAGTGAAGGCTCCAGACTGAAGATTCTCCCCAAAGCCTGTTTCCAAATGAAGAGCTTCTAAGGCAGAACAGTCTTCCATCCATGACAAGCTCCCCCTGGTCACCTGTCTCCCATGAGGTGGCACAGCCAGCTGTCCATATGCTGCATACCAATAAGATCAACAATGTGTACCCAAACCTAAACCGCTACCTGCCTTTCACGCTACTCCTTGTCAGGGGAAACACAGAACTAGAAGCCACCAATTCAGCAAGATGTACGACAAACCAATGGCACAACAGGGGGCTCACGTCCCTATTTCACCAGCCAGAGGCTGTGGGACATTGCCTCTTGTCTTTCTCTGGCACTTCGAACTCTAGCAGCAGCACAGCATGGTCTGCTCAGATATTCGAATGCAGGGCCCAGCTGGTTTTTCCTTCCATGGTTCACCATCTCAGCTCATGCCATCAATATAACCAGCCTCTCCACGTCCAGTTTACTTAATGCTTCTGCGTCCCAGTTTCCTCCTCTGTAAAACTGCGTTAATGACTCTGACTACCTTCCTAGAGTGGTTACGAGGATTGAAAGACAAGGTGAATGAAGCACTCATCTCAGAGTCTACTGTGTGGGCACTCAAGAGATGGTAAATAGGAACCATTACTATCCATCCTGACCCTACCCCGCCCCCCCACGCCCCCAGTTAAGGCCTACCATCCTGTACCCCTGGGTACAGCATTGCTACTCCAATGCATTCCACACCTCCAGATAAGCTCTCTACAAGGCACGTCAGTCCCTCCGCTGCTCACAAACCTTTCAGCAACTTCCCAACGCACAGGGGATGAAGCCTCACTGCTGAGCACCAATAGTGCCCACAGTGACTTTGGCCCAGCCTGCCTCAGCCCATCCACTTTCCCCCGATTTCCTCCATGCTTGGAACTTGGTTCCTCAAATGTACCATGAGGGTAGGAACCAGGTCTTCTTCCCACAGGCCTGGCCCACTGAGAACTGTTACTTCAACCTGACATCAAGTCTTCTCCCCAATCTCAATAGAAATTATATGAAGGCTATATCAAACAATATAAAATACAAGTCTGTACACTTGTGTGTTTTTTAAGCTAACTAGAAAGCATGACCACACAATGAGTCTCAAAAAGCTGATTTACCAGGGGCTGGTGGCTGGGGCTGCTCACTCTTTTGCGTATTATTCAGTGGTCTGGACACAGGGCAAGGGCCACTGGTTGCCTGCAACTGCTTCTGCTTCAGATTCAGAACCGGTTTATGGCTGGAGACAAGCTTTTGTGCTTTTGAAGGAACTTGCTGGGAGGAATTCGAAGGACACAAGACCCGCTGAGCCTGGCCACTATTTGCAGGTAACGGATACTGAGAAGGAAATTGCTGAGTCACCAAAACACGTTTTGGACCATCACCAGATGGAATTGTAGTCTAGGTTAGGAGGGAAAAATAAAAGAAGCTTCAAGGTCTTCATAAACAAAAGCTGAATATCCTGAGAATTTGTTTCCAGTATAACAAAATAATGAGTGTCAGGGTAAGAGATGGAAGAAAAAAGCTATTTTAATCAGCACTTCTAAAGGACAAGGTTGGTATATGGCTGAAAGGAATACCTGAATGGCACTTCCTAATCCCTCCCCAGCCCCACCCTAAAACCATGCTCCCATAAACCAATGTTCATTAACTCAACTTCCATTTAAAGAGGAAGACAAACACTTCCTAAGAATTCAGTGACTTGGGAATTATGATTTAGCAAAAAGCTGCAATACAGAAACTTTACTAGTATACCAAAATCCCATTTGCACTGAAATTTCTTCGACAATACATGTTTAGAAAAAAATGGGGGGAAAACACCTCTGACCCAGAACCCGGCTCAAAGTGGAGCCCTAGGAAACATCCACTAACATCTGTTTTGACATTCCTCTGAATTTACACTCCCTGAACTGAGACCAGACCAAACTATGGCAAAGAAATTAATTTCTGGCCAGCAAGTACAGGCAAGCATTAGGCTTCTATTGTGTTCATTATGCTGCATACAATGGAAAATACAGACTTGAATAGGTAAGTATAAGACAAAATAGAACAGATACAGTGAGAGAATCAACAAAATGTTCCTGAATGCTGAGAAAATTGGTCTAAAGTTACAAATCCAAAATGAAGGTGAGAAGAATTCCAGATAGAAGACTGATCTCCATTTCGGTTTTATAAACGTGACTGAGGTTACAGATTATTCAGTTTACCTTAACCAACCCTGAAATGCCGTTTTCTTTAGATTTGTCCATGATGCCTGAAAAGAAAAAAGAACCTTTAATTTATACCTGTTATGCTAGATTGGGGTCCTAGCCTCAACAACACACAGAATTTTATACTTTTTCTTTGTCCGAATGAAGCTGACAAGAGGACACTGTTTTCTCATGTGACATAATGTTCAGGTGTGGGCCTTTCCCATAGACCAGGGGTGGGTAAACTTTTTGACTTGAGGGCCACAATGGGTTCTTAAACTGGATGGAGGGCCGGAACAAAAGCATGGATGGAGTGTTTGTGTGAACTAATATAAATTCAAAGTAAACATCATTACATAAAAGGGTATGGTCTTCTTTTTTTTTTAGTTTTATTCATTTCAAACGGGCTGCCATAGACCAACCTCTCCCCTGGTACTGTGCACTGCGTCCCATCCCGTCCCAGCCAGTCTCCTCCCATCACCTTCCCACCCTCCCCTCCCCTTCTTGGTACACAAACTTCACTCCTGAACTGACTCGTCCCTCTGCTCCATCATCTCCTCTCAAATGATCACGTTCATCAGTGTCCAAGCCTACTTCTACACCTGCTACCTTCATAAAAAAAATTCTCTTTACACTCTAACTGAACTCAAGGTATGACCACATCTCCGCCTCCCCTTTCAACAGCAAGTCTCTGGAACAGCTGTCCACACTGATCATCTCTGCTACCTACTATTTCTCTCATCCTCCTGGAGCCCACTCCCCTTCGCCCACCTCATAACTAGCCCCTACTGTCCAAATTCACAGGTCAGTTCTCCACCTCCATCTTACCTGTGTTCTAGGCAGCATGACAAGCTCACTCATTCATTTTCCACTTTCTTCCCTTAGCTTAGACGTAGGCCTACGAAGTCCCAGAATGTGGACCCTGACCACCTCTCTAATCATATCTCCTCTTGTCCATTGCACACCAGCCATACAGAGTTCCTTCCTTTCCTCAAGTCTCCTGCCACAGGGCCTTGGTACTTCCTGTTTCCTCCACCTATAAAGCTCTTTCCCCAAATAGAAGTGTGGCTTGTTCCTTCGTTTCATTCAGTCTCTGGCCAGATGTCCCCTTTCAGACCATCTTTCCTTCATAGCCCTTACTTAACATTTACTTGTACTTGTTTACTGACTGTCTCTCCAGACTCAGATATCCAGCTACCTACTCAGTATTGCCAAAAAAAAAACACAAAAAACAAAAGTAAGCTCCATGAGAACAAGGGCTTAGTTCCATTTTGTTCAAGGTCCCCCCCAGAACATGCCTGAAACACAGAATGTACACCAATGTTTGGGGAATATATTAACCCATTAACAAAGCAAATCAATCATAAAAATAGTTTAGCCTGACCAGTTTGGCTCAGTGGATAGAGCCTGCGGACTGAAGAGTCCCAGGTTCAATTCCAGTCAAGGGCATGTACCTTGGTTGCGGGCACATCCCCAGGAGGGGGCATGCAGGAGGCAGCTGATCATGTTTCTCTCTCATGGATGTTTCTAACTCTCCATCCCTCTCCCTTCCTCTCTGTAAAAAACTCAATAAAATATATTAAAAAAAATAGCTTATAACATTTACTAAACCCATCGAGTCAGGCAGCACTATGCTTTAATTATGTTCAATTGTAACAATGAAATTGGGGGTCACCACAACGTGAGGAACTGTATTAAAGGGTTGCAGCACTAGGAAGGTTGAGAACCACTGGCCTAGAGACTTCACATCAAAGAGTGAGTTAGTAGAAACAACAGACAGATGAAAATATGTGCTTGTCTATGCGAATGCCAATTCCTCACAGGCTCTGCTTTCTTCACTTTCCCTCACAATTACAAGCTGCACACTGAGGTTATATGGATTAAAGGACATAGAGTTGACAGTCTTCAACAAAAACTACAGACATTTGCTCCAATTTCACAAACTTTTCTTTCCCAGGAAGATGAATAACAAGCAGAACAGAGTGAGATCCTGATCCAGAAATTCTGGAGGAAGCTCCGGAAGACTGCTTGTCAGGAGGCTCTGCTCTACAGCCAGGGCCAGGAGTCACGCGGCCAGATGACCTCCACAGACCCCTGCAGCTCAAGCAGGAAAAGGGTTGACCTAACAACACTGTGGGTCCAGGTGCCCCTTCTTCCAAGGAACCTACCAATGCCATCGCACGAATGAAGAAGAATGGAGAGGAAATGAAATTGGGTGCTGCCGAAGAGAGTTTAATTCAACCAAGGACATGGAAAGTCAAGCGCACAGCTACATCCACACCTGGTGAGGAGGGTTAGGCCTAGAGACAGAGGGAGACTTCCAGGCCCAACCGCAGACCCAACACATCAGATGCGGCATTTGGACCATGTCCCCAGATGACTAGCCTGCGCTGGCCCCACCCCTAGTTCTCGGGGGAAACAGCAGGATCACCTGCAGAGCTTGATGGACGCAAACACCTGAGTCCGCCCAAGCGATTCTCATTCACCAGGTAGGCGGGCCTACGTGCTGAAAGGACGCCCCAGAACCCCACAAGGGCAGGCCACGGTCTGAACGGCTCCAGCCCTCCCAAGGGGGCCTCTCGGGGTTGTCATTCATTCACACTCATCCACCTAGCGCAGGACCAGGGCCTTCCCTGGCTATTCTATCCCCCGGGAACCCACACGTTTCTTTCACTGTTGGAAGCTGTCTTGCTAGGTCGTCGTCTGCCTCCTCGCCCCGACTAGAACCTAAGCTGCAAGACAGCAAAGCCCTCGGGTCAGCTCTCTCACCCAGGTGCCCGCTGACAGGGACCATCCCATCAGAAAGTACCCCAGCTCCCCATTCCGGGTGTTTAGGACACACCAAGCGCAAGGACGCCTTAGTACCCGGTGGCGGACGGGAGGGCGCTGGGAAAGCGGGGCTGGGGGAGACGGAGGACAGGGAGGGGAGGAGGACAGAGGACACGGGACCCAGGGACG
>NW_006293809.1:161087-169140 GCF_000327345.1 Myotis davidii | reverse complement strand
CTGGAGCCAGCCCCGCTTCTGTCTGTGAAACGGAAGCCTCTTGGTGTCTGTGTTGTCGCGTAGGAGATAAAGTTGGAGGAAGTAAACGAACCTCCCGGAGGTGCCAGTAAGTAAGATGGCGAGACGGGCGGAGCCGAGTGGGCCGATCGACCGCGCAGCGCTCGGCGCGGCGGCCTTTTCGCGTGCGCAGTGAGTGTGCGCGTGGAGCGGTGGGTCAAGCCGGAGTCGTGCCTCCATTTTTGCTGAAGAGCGGGAGACCGGGAGCCGGACTCGCGGGTACCTCGGGCCCGGGATGTGCGCAGAGCGGCTGGAGCGGTCGGGCGGGGGGCTCTAGGGGACCACGGAAGGAGGGGAACGGGAGCATGTGAGCGGGGAGGAGTGCGCGCTGACTTGCCAGGCTGGGCCTGCTTCCTCCTCTTCAAGGGCCTCGCTCCCTCCCTCCAACCCTAGTTCACCTCTCTGCCGGGTGGGAGCGGAGCGCTCAGCGAGGGGGCGTCTCTGTCCTCCCGGTCCTGGTTGGGTTCTTGTGTTCTCGGGCCTCGGCGTCCTCACCTGCAAATCGGAGTGGCGATTAGGCGCTCACTAGCCCCGCGAGCCCGCGCTCTATGCGCTGAGAACGGAGCTCGGCCTCTTCTTTTTAAGCTCTCTCTGCATCCCATAATGCTCCTGGCATGAGCGAGGAGACGGGATGGAGTAGCGGTTAAGTTCTGGGCTCCGGTGTGGACAGTCCTGGCGGCCACTTTCATCTTGGACGAGTTCCTCAGCCACATGTTACTTTCAGTGGGTTTCCTAACCACTTTGACTTAGTTTCGTCCTCTCTGTTGTGTCCTGGAGTTGTCTACGCAAGCACAGAATGACATGCATTTGCTTCCACGTGTACTTACTAAGTCCACTGAGTGAACTGATGCAGTGAGCAAATGCTGCCTTATAAAGCGCACGGCACAGCGTCTGGCGAGTGCTCAGTGATGTCAGCTGCTGTTACTAACACCCATCAGCACAGCAGCGCATTAAGGCCTCGGGCTCCAGGGCCCAGCAGCCTGGGTTAGAACCCAGGCTTTGCCATTTACAGGCTGTGTGAACCTGGGTGAGTTAGACCTGTCCGTGCTTCAGGTTGCCTGTCTCCTAAAGAGGGTTAGGTGAGGATTTAGTGAGGTAATGCAGCAGTTGCCCACCCGATGTGTGTGGAGCGTATAGCAAGTCTCATAACTAGTGCCTGGAGCACTTCGACATCTGTAAATCCACCTAAGTGCCCAATCCTTCAAGTTTTGCCTCCCTCCTTTCCTGTTGTTGTTTTGACCATGTTATTTGCCAATATTTTATTAAGCAATTCACCTTTGACTCTTTCCAAAGCATTCGGCTTGATTAAGTTTTCATAGCACAATGGGTGTTTTGCCCTCATATCTTGACTTATTATCTAAATATATAATTTAACAACCTCAGTTGCTTCAAAACATGTATTAAGACTCAACATAACTGATATTAGTAAACATACACTCAGCTAGTGGAAACAGTAGTGTCTGGACATATAACAGCTGCGGAACCTGATCTCAGGCAAACGAGTCATTAACCAAAGATAAGGCAGGTAGTAGAGCTGGGATTTGAGCCCTGCAAGTCAGATCCAATTTCTGTGTTGCTTCTGTGATTTCCTGGTGCCTCTCTTCTTCACCATCCACCCTTTTTCTCTTTTTGCAGCTGGCAGAGAAATTGTTTTCCTCTTCTCCACGATGTACAGAACCAAAGTGGGCCTGAAGGACCGGCAGCAGCTTTACAAGTTGATCATTAGCCAGCTGCTCTATGATGGCTTCATCAGCATTGCTAATGGCCTCATCAATGAAATCAAGCCTCAGTCTGTCTGTGCACCCTCAGAGCAGCTCCTGCATCTCATCAAACTCGGTAGCTGTGAATGCAGTTCATTGATCCCTTGACAAGGTTTCAGATGTTCTCACCCATCAGAATTTTTCAAGATTATTTCCACTTCTTTAGTGTTAGTACATATCAAGTACAGTGCTGGATATTGAAGGAGATAGCATAGTCCAAGTTATGAAGACTTCGAGCTGGTTCTAGCCTCAGGATCTTTATGCAAATTATCTGGACCTTTCAATCATTAGATTATTGACTCTTCAAGTCTCAGAAGAGTCATCCCAGAGTCTTTCTCACCTTTTCTAAAACAACCTCACTATTATCTCCATCCCCCCCTTCCCCACCCCCCCCACACACACACATGCTCTTAATCTAACACACAGTCCCATTTCCTTCCTAGCACAAGTACTGTCTGAAATTTTCTTTAATGTTTTGGGTTGTTTCCCACATAACCTATACCTCTTCCAACAACAAAAATGGCAAGCTCCTCAAAGATCAGGACCTTTTCTTGTTCAATAGTATGTGCTGGTGCTTGCCTGGGTCACAGAAAACACTCAGTGAAATATCAAACCTGTTTATACCCTCTGACCTGGCAGTGCCAGTTGTGAGAATTTTTGTTTTAAGAAGTGAAACAACTTTATGCATGGAGAAGGATCCAGAGGAATTTATATGGCCATGTTAACAGTAATCATCTCTGGGTAAAATAGGATCCTTTTTTCTTTTTTGTTCATCTGCATTTTTAATTTTTCCTATGCTAATAAACATTGTTTATATGATGTGTTGAGTTTTTTAAATTTAAAACACATTCTTGCTAAACTTCAGTTTATTTAAATAACATTCTTTCAAATGTTTCACTAGCATTAATATACCTGACTTAATGAGCTTCAGAGTTTATATTAACAGATCTCAGCACTAACGATACGAGCTGGAGTAGGAAAAATGAACAATTTAACTACAGAACTGCTTTTTGTTTCTGTAGTTGTAGTTACATAGAACATTTTGGAGGCAATAATCAGCAGAGGTGACTACTTACTGAAGCCTGGCCTTCTACAGCCTGTGTTCCCTTTCAGTGTGGTCACTGCATGCACCCTGGTCAGTGTGCCTAGTTTCGTAAAGTATTAAGTGTCATGCATCTCCAAGAAGTAGTAAGCTGATATGGCAAACATCTTTCCCAGTTCAGATCCCAAACTTTGTCTTGGCCTTATTTTTTAGGGAGAGAGAACCATTGATTTGTTGTTTCACTTATTTATGCATTCATTGGTTGATGCTTGTTATGTGCCCTGATGGGGGATTGAACCCGCAACCTTGGCATATTGGGCAACACTTACAAACTGAGCTACTCAGCCAGGGCCTGTCTTGGCCTTTAAAATAATACTTTTCATGCCCTTAATTTTTATTCCTTTCAGGAATGGAAAACGATGATACTGCAGTTCAGTATGCAATTGGTCGTTCAGATACAGTTGCCCCAGGCACGGGCATTGACCTGGAGTTCGATGCAGATGTCCAGACCATGTCCCCAGAGGCTTCAGAGTATGAAACCTGCTATGTCACATCCCATAAAGGACCATGCCGAGTAGCTACCTATAGTAGAGATGGGCAGCTCATAGCTACTGGGTCTGCTGACGCCTCCATAAAGATCCTCGACACAGAAAGAATGTTGGCCAAAAGTGCCATGCCAATAGAGGTAAAATCCTGTAACACTTACTGTTTGCCTTTGTTCCTTCATGGGAGAAGGGGAGAGTGGTTTAAACCAGCTTTACTGAGCATAGTAGCAGAGCGTACTGTGAGTTAGATTTCACTTTGCATATCTCCTTATCTTACTGGTCTAGGTTATGATGAATGAGACTGCACAACAGAATATGGAAAACCACCCAGTGATCCGGACTCTTTATGACCACGTGGACGAAGTCACATGTCTTGCTTTCCACCCAACGGAACAGATCCTTGCCTCTGGTTCAAGGGATTACACCCTTAAGTTATTCGATTATTCCAAACCCTCGGCAAAAAGAGCCTTCAAGTACATTCAGGTTAGGAATGTTTGGGAAGAGCTTTATGTTTTTTCTTAAATACAGTGAGCTGTTGTATGGCTATTCTCTTTTTAGAAGTAGTCTCAGTGATCATACATGAAATGAGAGTATAGCAACAAGGATGTATGCCACAGGTGGCACATGGTTCATGTGTTGTCATGCACCCACATCCTCTGGCGGGTTGGCACTGCTATGAATCCAGTTCATGCAATAAGGATTCAGAGTCCATTTCACTCTAAAGGTTGCAGATCGGTTTGAAAACAAACAGTTCATTAAAGTCGCTTATGGTAATAAAAAGTTACTCAGTTAAAACTGTCAGGTATTTGCTGGAAGTCACATTTGGTACCTTAAAGTACTTTGTTCTTTCTCATACCTGATCCATTGTTTAATGGATTCTTTGCATCATCCAAATATTGTCCACATTTCCTCTGGAAATAATTGTCCCACAGTTGGTCATTTAACGTTCATGTCTCTGTCCTAACAGGAAGCTGAAATGTTACGCTCCATCTCTTTTCACCCTTCCGGAGACTTTATACTTGTGGGGACTCAGCATCCTACTCTTCGCCTCTATGATATCAACACATTTCAATGTTTTGTCTCTTGCAATCCTCAAGATCAACACACCGATGCCATATGTTCTGTGAATTACAATCCTAGTGCCAACATGTACGTAACTGGCAGCAAGGACGGCTGCATCAAGTTGTGGGATGGCGTCTCGAACCGGTGCATCACAACTTTCGAGAAGGCACATGATGGTGCTGAAGTTTGTTCTGCCATCTTTTCCAAAAATTCTAAATACATTCTTTCAAGTGGAAAAGACTCTATAGCTAAACTTTGGGAAATATCAACAGGACGAACGCTGGTCAGGTTCACAGGTATGTGAGAAATTGATATTACTGAAAACGTATCATTTTACAATTCCGAGAACTCATTTTAGATAAGGGAAACCAAGGCTTAAACTAGGTAAGGCCAAATCGTTTAGCTAACCCTACAGTTAGTAAGAGGCAGAGCTGGAAATAGAGCCCTAGTTTCTTACCTTTGCTTTTCTCGATACATAATAGCTTAACTAGATCTGATTCCATGAAGGTAGCATTTGAGAACTGGTGGTCTGTTTGCAGGCTGACCGCCTGCCCTCTTCTCTGCAGTCCAGAGAAAAGCCTCCATAAGTGTACACATTAGGACAAGGAAGGCTGAGAGGGAAGATGTTGGCCCATTCCTGAGCGAGCAGAGGTAGCCCCCAAGGGAGACCACAAGTGTTCTGAATTGAACCTAGATAGAAAGTGGGTGCTTCACACAGAAAAAACTGTTCTTCTGCTTCTCATTAATTCATGTAGGCCTCTCATTGGTAACAGTTGTGGCTGTGAGCTCTGTGATGAGATTTAAATTTATCCTTTCACAGTAGTCTGTTCAAGTCTAGCTATTTATAGTGAGTGTTGTTAAAATATTGTGTCTCATTCTTCTGTTCCTGTAGAAGCAAAGGCTGTTGTGTGATAGAAAACCTCCAGTAAACTCAACTAGTTTCCTCCTCTGTGATATGCTTGTGTCATGTGCTGAAATTGCATGACTCTAACCTGAAAGCTCCCAAAACTGTTTTGAAAGGGGCTCTGCTATGGTGTTAAGATAGTGTCGCAGAGAAAATCGAAGAGTTGGTGAGCTCTTGACCACTAGGGAGCGGCATAGCCTACTGCAGTTTTAGTTCCTTGAAACCTGAGTTTGTTTCCTGCTGTCTTTCTGGCTTCTGGTATAGCAAGTGTTGGGAAAAGTCATTTTTTATTGTAGTTCTTGGTGACTTCATTGAGCACTTTTGTATGAAGCTTGTTTGAAAAATATTGGATTATTGCTATGAAAAGACTGTGTGTGCTACAAAAGGGATGTAGAAAAGTGATCAAGTAAAATGGGAAAACCGTCCGCTGGCGTGGCGCAGTGGTTGAGTGTCAACCTATGAACCAGGAGGTCACGGTTCGATTCCCAGTCAGGGCACATGCCCAGGTTGGGGGCTCAATCCTCAGTAAGGGGCATACAGGAGGCAGCCCATCCATGATTCTCTGTCATTATTGATGTTTCTGCCTCTCCCTCTCCCTTTCTGAAATCAATTTTAAAAACCTTAAAAAATGGAAAAACCTCCTCCCTCTTGAGAAGATACACCAGACTGCTGACAAGAATTTATTATATTTGGGTTTTCTTTAATGAATGTTTGAAATGTTTTATGGTTGGTTTTGGTGGGCAGTTGGGAGTTGATTTTAAATAAGGTTGTACTGAATTTATATGCAAATTTCAGTTTTCCTAATTCACAGGTTAAGACCCTTTGTGTCAGCAAATTTAGATGTTTCCAGTTTTAGTGTTTAGTTAGAATTATCTATAATAATAAAAGAGTAATATGCTAATTAGACCAGATGTCCTTCCAGATGACCTTCTGGACAAAGCCAGGGCTGCAAGGGAAGCCCCGGTCCCGGGTGCCAGAGGGAAGCCCATGCCAGCAGCCGGGGGAAGGAAGGCCTACTCTTGCATGAATTTCATGCATTGGGCCTCTAGTCTTAAAATAATGAAGGAAAAGAGAAAAGTACCAATTAAACATTAGAAGTTTTGATGTTAAAAGTTAATTGAAAACACTGTAAACAAAATTAAGGAAGAGATGGAGGTACGGGGCCTTCATCTGATTTGGGCCTCTGAACCGAGAAACGGCGTTGTTTGAGAAGCCAGCAGCTTGGGGTCCTGTGGTATTGGCCCCCTCAGCCAAAGTTGGGGGGTGGGGTGCCAAGCGCATGGGGTTGAGGTGGGGGTGGTCCTGGTCTTTGGCTTCTCAACTCAGTCCTGATTCAACAGCGAACATGTCTCGGCCTGTCAGAAATAGGAAGGCCATTGATTATTCAGTTTCAGGACTCTGATGATGCTAATGAAGATTACGGAAGAGATTCGGTCCTCCAGCTAAGAAAATGCGATCATCTCCACAAGAAGCTAAAAATAAAAGGCGATCTGGAAAGAATTCACAGGAAGATAGTGAAGACTCAGAAGAAAAAGATGGGAAGACTAAGAAGGATGGTTCTCACTCAGCAGAGGACAGTGAGGATGAAAAGGAAGATCGTAAAAATGTGCACCAGCAGCGGCAGGCAGCCTCCAAAGCAGCTTCTGAACAGAGAGATGCTCCTGGAAGATGTGGGCAGTGGAGAAGAGCCAGAAGAGGATGAGGCACCACAGTTCCAGGAGAAAGATTCCGGCAGCGACGAAGATTTTCTAATGGAAGACGATGATGATAGTGACTATGGCAGTTCAAAAAAGAAAAACAAAAAGATGGTTAAGAAGTCCAAACCTGAGAGAGAAGAAAAGAAAATGCCCAAACCCAGGCTAAAGGCTGCAGTGACGCCAAGTCCTGTGAAAGGCAAAGGGAAAGTGGGTCGCCCCACAGCTTCAAAGGTATCAAAGGAAAAGACTCCTTCTCCCAAAGAAGACGAGAGCCGGAAAGCCCTCCAGCTGCCAGCCCTCCGCCCGAAAAGTCTGGGGATGAAGGGTCCGAAGATGAGGCCCAATCTGGGGAGGATTAAAAGTGATGGTGGTTTCGGAGAGATTTTATTTTAAAAAAGAAAAGGAAAAAGGGGGTACAAAAAGAAAACTACATAAGATAGAACATGGTTTTGGCTATGTTTTTGACTCATGGGCTTTCAGTGCTTTTTTCCCTTTTGCTGAAAATAACTCTTTTTTTAATTTTTTTTTAAGAAAATCTTTGTATGTTTAATTTACCTTTTGTCTATTGGTTTTTTCTTTTCTACCACCCTCTTCTCCCTTCCTTTTTCAATGAAAGCCATGTCAAATTAATCACTGGATTGACTGCTTCATCTTTTTATTTTTAAAGGGTGGTATACCACAGTTGTAAAGCAATAAGATTTGAGATGAACACTATGGAAATGTTGCTTTTTGCTAAACAGTAGTAAGTTGAACAGTAATCAAAAAACAGAAGGATTTCAGTTAAAAATGATTGCTTCTTTCTCTACTTGGATTTTTAAAAAATCAATTGTCATCTAATACAAGTTTATTTTTTACCTTGTGGGCAGGGCAGGGAGTGGGTAACCTGACCTTGTGTAGAGTGTGGGTTTTTTTTTTTTAATTTCATCACTTGTTATCTCAAAGAGATTCAGAGCCAGTGATCCTTTTATTCTATTGCGTCTTTAAGG
>NW_006293809.1:141806-160999 GCF_000327345.1 Myotis davidii | reverse complement strand
TTTCTTGGATAAAATTTTACCAGGGAAAAAAAAAAAAAAAAAAAGAAACCTAGAATTTAAATGGCAAGATCTATATATCGTAGTGTATTTCTTCTCAAACTGACAATGTTTAGGTTATAAGCAAATAAACTGCCCATTAATGTGAAACTTGTTCACAAAGGAAAAAAAAAACTTAAAATGCTGGATTAGAAGGGAAATAATCATAGCATATATAATAGACACATGTCAGACATTGGTCAGTGAACACAGAAAAGATAAATGACCAGCCTCACTGAAAAACTAAGAAATGAAAAGGGGAGTATTATTTTGTGCTCATCAGATTTCAGGAATTTAAAAGGTTGGTATTATCTAGTATTGATAAACATTTCAATAAATACATTGTTACGAGTATTAATTAGTAAAATATATCTGAAGGGCAATTGGTGTCACATAACAAAATTTTAAATAAATACACAGGGTGAGGCAAAAGTAGGTTTACAATGGTTCATATGAAAAATAACAATAAACAATTATTGTACTTAAAATTGTAAACCCACTTTTGCCCCACCCTGCATCTTTTGACCCACTATACTCACCCTTAGAAATTCAACCTAAAAAGACCGTTGGGCAGCATGCGCAGGCACAAATGAAGATGTCCACCCAGCATTGTCTGGAGTGGCGGAAAGTTGGAGGCAGCATGAGTGTCCACCAGAAGCCCGAGTAAATTGTGTAGTAATTTACAGGCTCTCCCTCATTTGATCCCCACAGCAGTGCTGGGGTGCTGCTTTAATAATCCCCATGAAACAGAAGAGAATTAAGATGGGGTGAAGTTATTTGTTCAAGGTCACATCGCTAACAAGTGGTGACTCCAGCTCAGACACCAAAGTTTGTATTATTCATTACCCTATGTTCCCTTTTTATATGGTCTCCACTACTGACTGTGGAATAAAAACAGCATATGATATATGCTCTGACTTATGTAATTTCAAATGAGTACAACACAGATATGTGGGAAGGATGATCATCAAAATATTGACTATGGGTGTAAAATTATCAGGCAGTTTTTATTTTTTATACTTTATATAGTAGTTTAAACAAAATATATTTTTTTATGGTCATAAAACAGTATAATGCTTTCTTTTGGTGAGTAGATGTTCCTACATCCCAGTAATTCTAGTGCTAGGAATTTAATTCTAAGGAAGTAATGTGTTCTGAACAAAGAACGTTTATCACCACGCTGCATACCATTGGATACAGACTAAATGCCTAGCAGGAAAAGAACTAAGTAATGATGTTTCTAAACGATGGAATAGAAACATTTGCAGACAGTAAAAATGATGGAAAATGTACCCAACAGAAAGTTGGTTTAAACTATGATAGAAAAGACATATATGATGTGGCACCAGTTTTGTATTTTTTTTAAAAGGCTTTTATACCTCTAAGTGCATCACAGTTAACAGTTGCCTAAGGGATTGGGCCCAGAAGTGATTCTCTTTTTCATACTTTAGAGTTCCCAAAATTGCACAATAGATGTGAAATACTTTAGCAATTTTAAAATGCTCTTTTTACCTCTATGGGATTAATAGCCAAAGTAGAACAGTCAGAGTGAGGGTCTAAGGTGTGAACTTGTAAAGCTACCTGGCCCTTAACCTCTCGGTCTGTGCGCAGGTGCTGGCTTGAGCGGGCGGCAGGTGCACCGGACACAGGCTGTCTTCAACCATACAGAGGACTACGTGCTGCTGCCAGATGAGAGGACCATAAGCCTGTGCTGCTGGGACTCACGCACAGCTGAGCGCCGAAACCTGCTGTCCCTGGGCCACAACAACATCGTGCGCTGCATCGTGCACTCGCCCACCAACCCCGGCTTCATGACCTGCAGCGATGACTTCAGGGCCAGGTTCTGGTACCGGAGGTCATAATAGGGTTCTTTTCTAGAGGACCCTGCCCTTCCCTCCCATGTGTCCCATCACCAGCCTCAGTAGAAAGTCGTGGTACCATCTTTGGCAGTCAGGCTGCCACCTCTACATCCTTCTTGGATTTTGTACAAAAGGGTCCTTTTTTACCTTGATGTGGAATCATGGTGGAAAAAGTGGGAAATGCAGACCCCTGCTCTGCACTCACTGATTATTACAGTGATTTTCATCGGTTTTGTAAATACAGGACTTGCCATTTCTCTGAACTTGATCTTTTGAAGAAGGGTAGAGTATTAAAGTGCTTTCCAGATCTTGTGTGGATCTGTCCTGAGGAATTCTCATTGGGCTCTTTTGTCATCTTCTGTGCCTGTTCCACATCCTCTCTGTGTTTTCCTTTCCAAATGCATTTTGACCAATGAGTAGGCATACCTTGAGAATCGAGTTTTGTGCCCTATTAAACCACTTTAGAGAATCAGTTCTCTGATAGGACATCCTAATAATAAAGCTCAGACCTGCAACTTTACTGTTACACATTTTCACTTCAGTAACAGCAATGGCCAGTTTTCCTGAAGATTACAGGAGCATCTTTCATCAGACCTCCCACAGTACCTTTCATACCTGCAGTGCTCGTCTTCAGTAAATGCACTTCCCATCAAATGACGCCATTTGATGGGAAGCATAGATTTGGAGATTATATCCCATCTAATCGGAATTAGGTGGTCCCACCACTGCCCTCAGGTGTTGCTTGTCCTCATGAATGGCTAATATTGATTGGCTTTGTTCTTATGTAACTTTAAATCTTATTTTTCAGCCTGAACCTTAACTACTCATCGTGGACACACAAGGCAACTGTGTTCTCAGAAGATATTTGCAATTAACTGACTGATAGAAGTTTTCTTTTTTTTAGAAGGTGACAATATTTCTTTGTGTTGAGCTCTAACTGGGTCAAAGAACCCAAACTCCCCTCACTAAGATATCTTTGGTTTATATTTATCCCCAAATACATATACCTCATGATCTGGGTGGGAGCACCTAAAAATATAACCTGGGAATATTAGGTAAAAAGTATGAAATAGAGTAATGTAATTATCTTATGTTACAGGAATTTTAAAATATGACGATTGCATAAAAATTCTGCTTTAGTCATCATCCTTAAGGATCATTTTAATTCTTTATAAAATGATTTTAAACATTCTTAATGAGTTAAATCACAGCTTTTTGTTCAGGTTTACAAAGACCTATATTTTGTGCTGCATAGTGAGTAAACTTATTTTATGTCCTGATTCCCTGGTATTTGAACTAGGATATCAAAGGGTGCTGCTTTTGTAAGATTAAAAGAAACCAGTTGACTAGGAACAAAGATAACCAGTTCTACCAAAAAAATTATCAAACATGGCTTCCCACTTCTTTTTCTGGCTTTTCTTTTTCTTCCAACCTGTGAAACTACAGGAGAGGTTGGCATTTCCGCATTGTTCTGCTCTGGCACACGCCCTGGGATGCCCACTCTACCTACACTCTGCATGTAAGTCCCGCTGGATCCTTTAACTGTTTGTGCGTTAAGATACTAATTCCTACTTTTTCCAGTTTTTGGAATAGTCTCAGCAATGGGATCTGTAGTTTCAGGACTTCTGTTTACAAGATTAAGATACTTTTGTGTGTTTCCAAAATGAACTTTCTAACATAGGGTTTTGTTATTTTTTTCTTTAAAAAATTACCTTAATGTTTTGAACTGGTATAAATGCCATGAGTATTTCATGAACTTGGTATCTGCACATAATTGATTGTACCACACCACCCTGGCATTGAAATGGTGAATAATACCCAGTCAGGATAAGAATTTAAAACTATGTTATTTTTTAAAGATATGTGATTTCTAAAATAAACTTTTTGTATATAATGATAATTTAAAGCTAGTTCATTGTTTTGGAGCTTGCTTGCTTTAAATGTTTTTGTAATTATGACTTAACTGTTACTTTTCACACTTTAGTGCTTTGTTCTGGAAGTCAAGTTTTTATAGTTTAATCACCTTTAGCTGTGTATCTTTGCTCTTCTACTCTGTGAATTTAAAAACTTGGGTATAGTGCCATTTATTTAGGTCATTCAGAAAAACCTGCTTTTACCTTAAGCATTGGTTTCCCTTGTTCAAGGGGTGAGGGTGTGTGACGTGCTAGGTAGGAGGGTAGCCTGGGGAAGGAGGGGAGATAGACAGGAAGGCAGCCTTTCCTCTTCAAGACCTCAGCTTCCTTTTCTGTGATGAAAGAGCTTCATCAGAACCATCCTCAGCATGCACTTGAGTCAGGGAAGCTTCTTTTATAAACACATCT
The DNA here is from genome assembly GCF_000327345.1 of Myotis davidii. Classification (NCBI taxonomy): domain Eukaryota; kingdom Metazoa; phylum Chordata; class Mammalia; order Chiroptera; family Vespertilionidae; genus Myotis; species Myotis davidii. The sequence goes on along the minus strand of NW_006293809.1, from coordinate 156,783 downwards.
TCAATTATTCTATATAATCCTATATAATAAAAGGGCAATATGCAAATTGACCAAACAGCAGAACAACCGGTTGCTATGACACACACTGACCACCAGGGGGCAATGCAGGAGCTGCCCCCTGGTGGTCAGTGCACTCCCACAGTGGGAGCGTCACTCAACCAGAAGCCGGGCAAGCGCAGCGGCAGTGGCAGGAACCTCTCCCACCTCTGAGGCAGCACTAAGGAGCAGCAAGCGGGCGGGGGGTAAGGAGCAAGGGCTCCTGGACTATGAGAGTGATGTCTGACTCCTGGCTTAGGCAGTCAGACATCCCTCTCGCAGGAAGTGGGCCTAAGCCAGCAGGCGGACATCCCCCAAGCGGTCCTGGACTGCAAGAGGGCGCAAGTGGGCTGAGGGACTCCTGCCGACCCCACCCCCCTCAAGTGCATGAATTTTTGTGCACGGGGCCTCTAGTTACATAAAAGGCTAACATGCAAAGTGTCCCCTTGGGAATTCGGGGAGAACGGGAGTTCAGTCGCTCACTATGACATGCACTGACCACCGGGGGCGGCGCAGAACACGGTGGGAGACCAGCAGTGGGTGGGGGGTGGAGGGGGCGCTGAGGGAGCGAGGGAAGGAGGAGGCAGGGAACCTGATCAGCCCTGATCACTGGCCAGGAATAGGGACCCTACCTATGCATGAATCTCGTGCACCAGGCCTCTAGTCATGACATAAACAGATGGGGAGAGGGAAGGCATGTACTTTGAGGGGGAGACTTATGTCCCTGAAAATATGGCAGACAGACGCTCTAAGTACATTTTTGGAACAAACCTGGACAGAGTTTATTTTTAAGCTATAAATAGATAGCTGAGCTACCAAGAAAATAAGGGATTCCTGGGGCACAAACAACCAGAATGCATAAATCCAGAAAGTTAACAGGACAGCTACCTGTCAGTTACACCAAGGACATCTATTAACCCCTCCTAGCCTAATTTCTGAGCTGAGTTTTCACAGGGTGGAACTTTGATTAAGACCCAGAAAGAAAGCCCAGAACCCAAAAGGTGGCCCCTCAGTGAAAGGGAGAAACTGACAAAAAACCCTGCCTCTGAGACTCTGCACGTGCCTATGTTTGCAGGGAGGGGTGTGGAGTTGGCACAGGGCAAGGTCTTCTTGGAGAACCATGTCCACAAGCTGTTGGTCCAAAAAGACTGGAACAATTCACACGACCTGTGTGACTGGGAGAAACACAAGCCAGGAATTTTAGGCAACCCTAGTTGGCAGTGGCCTCAGGTACCCGACAGAAGCCAGCACAGACTTTCTGGAAGAACACATGGAACCCCAGGCCTCAAGCCTCTCCATAAAGCTCTAAGACTCACGAGGCCACAATCCGTGAACAGTTGGAGAAACAGCACTGTGATGAGAATCAGTAGAAACTAGAAACCAGTCAGACTTGGGAAGACTGATTATCAGATGCAGAAGAGAGGAATATGTTTGAAGAACCACAACAAGGAATCAAAATGGGACCGAGGATCAAGAGACTTCAGAAGTGACCAAGCAGATGGGAACAACCCAAACAGCGGTTAGGAAACATTTCGATTCCTGTAGCTTTCGCACTTCATGCTTTCGCCCTGTTTCTGCAGCTTTTATCCTTTGCCTCTTGCTCCTTGGCCAGTGCTGTCCTACAGCCCCTTTCCCTGCGCCCTTGGGCGAAGCTGCCCCCCCCCCCCCCCCCCCCCTCAGCCTGCAGGACTGCTTGCCTCTGGCAACACTTTCTGTCCTTTTCCTCGTTCTCCGCTGACAGTCAGCCTTTCCCCCAGTCCCATGACCACTGCACACCCACAGCAATCCCTTCGCTTTTTGTTCCAAGTCTTGCTCTGATTCCTTTTCCCTCTCAACCTTGGGATCAAAATTCAGGCTAGGACAGTGAGTTACCACTAGTAATTATGGTAGCTATGGGGTCTCAGCCATCCCGTTTCATCCCTACGCTAAGGGAGGTATGGGAATTTGTTGGCAGCTTATGCAATTCTAGTTTGACCAAAAGAACCATTTTTTATTTACCTTCACAAGGTTCAAATCTGCCAGCTAATCAGATGGGTTCAAAGCAATGCAGTCTGGGGTTTCCTGCCACGCCTTTAATGCCGGTGTCTGCTGTATTTTAATAAGCAGTATTGAGCCCAGCTGGTGTGACCTATGAACCAGGAGGTCATGGTTTGATTCCGGTCAGAGCACATTCCCAAGTTGTAGGCTCGATCCCCAGTAGGAGGCGTGCAGGAGGCAGGTAATCAATGATTCTCATCATTGATGTTTCTGTCTCTCCTCCCTCTCTGACATCAATAAAAATTTTAAAAAGTAATAAGCAGGTATCGAATGCCCAGTGTCCCACGGCCACTGCTCCAGGGGCTTGAGAGTTGCAGGTCCACGTGAGAGCAGTGGGAAGTATTTAAAAGCAAGTTCTGTAAATGAAAGCAATCTTCCTGCACATTTACTGAGCTATGGAAGTGATCAGACTCACTAGGTTCAGAAAAGAAAAATTAATCCCAAATCCTGTTCTCAGTGACAAATTTGTCAAGAGGGGAAATAATTACCTCATTGGAGTCTCACCTACTTGGTTCTCTGGAACTCGAGCTGTATCAGCCTTGGGTTAGCAGGATATTGCGAGAGCCGGCCAACTTCCTAGAATGATCAGCTCTCGCAATATTTGAACACACAACAGACTCACTTGCCTTAACAAGTAAATACGAGTGGATTACAGCAAAATGTGTAAGGCCTTTCATTCTGAAAAATGCCAGTGACCAAATATCAGGATGAGACGTCAAGCCCCTCTCGTTCACCAGCTACTGCATAGTTTCTGTGCAGGGGTTCATTTCAGGGCCAAATCCTCTTATTTTGTGTCTTGGTTTTGCTTTTTGGTCAAGGTGATTTTTCCTAAGAAAAGGCATGCAAATTGGAGCATTCTGATCTGTATGGTGAACTTGGGTCAGCCCTTCAGTTTGGGGAAGAGCTAGTACCAGGCCTTTGCTAAGGTGATGGGGACCGTGAGAACTTGCATGGGTTGAAGTGGGCCTTTTTCTTTCCCGGGAGCCTTGGGTTCAGATTTTATCTCTGTCACTTTACCGTGTGGTCTTGAGCACATTTGTCTATCCTTTTATACTTTTTCCAAATATATACAAAAGTTCTATAATGCAATAGAAGCAGTGGTTGCCAGGGGCTCAGGGAGAGGAGAATGAGGAGTGACTGCTAAGGGGTATGGGGTTTCTTTTGGGGGTGATGTTCTGAAATTGGATAGTGGTGATGGTTGCACAATTCTGTGAATATACTAAAAAAATATACTGAATTGTACTCTCTTAAAGGGTGAATTTGTGGTGTGTGAATTATATCTTAATAAAGCAGTTATTTTAATTGAATGTCAACAGTATAGAAAAATGAATCCCCATATACCCATCACTCAGACTCCCCAATTTTCAGCTCATTGCCAATCTTGTTTTACCTATACCTCTATTCACTTCTCCTTTCTTGAATTATTTTAAAGCCAATTTCAGAAATACTTTCTCTGTATTTCAGTATCTATCTCAGAGATAAACCTTTTTTAAGCACAATTTCTAGCATCATTACACCTTAAAATAGTAACATTAATTACCTAATATCACATATCTAGTACCGGTGTTCAAATTTCCTTATCAATGATTTGTTTTGAATTAGAATCCAAATGCACATAGATTGTGAGTTGATGTGTCTTTTAAGTCTCTTAATCTTCAGATTTCACCTTTGTCTTTTTTCCTCCTTTGCAGTTTATTTATTGAAGAAACCAGTTTGGTTTTTTGGCCAAATCTCTATCTCTCGCTCTCTCCCCAAGGGTGAGGGATGTGTGACTTTTGTTTTAGAAAACGGTGAGTTGTAGATAAGGGACATTTGGACTGAGCCCCTCCACTCTGGAATTTTTCCCCGTGGGTATATGCAGGGAAGCATCGAGTGTAGGATTCATGGATTCCCACCAGAAACCTGAACCTCCACTGTCTGGAGGGCTCAGCTGCATCTTCCCCCTCAACGCTGCCTATGTCCCCCTCGCCCAGCCCCTGACAGAGCCAGAAGAAGCAGGAACGAAGACACACCAACATTTAATCCAAAATATCGGCTGTTTCGGTGCCCTTTGCCCTGCAAGTGTCACCAGCCACCCACATTGCAGTATGATATTCTGCTATTCTAACACTCTTATCTGTAAGACTAGTAGGATCAAAGAACTTCCGCTAGTCCCCACTGTTGTAACCTCAGCCTTTATGACTCACTGCTCTTTCAGATGAGTCTGCTTGTTTTCCTTAAATGGAACTTGCTAATTCCATCATTTTTCCCCAGTTTGCGTGTTAATGGTGTCCCAACCAGACACGAGCCCTGCCTCTAAACCGACCTGCCCGCCTGGCTTCTCACCTTGCCTTCCTCCTGCAGCCTTTCCGAAATGACCCCCCTTCTCCCATCTCTGCCCTCTCCACCCACCTCCGCTTCAGCCTGCCCATCTCCCTTCATTCTGCAGGGTCACTGTTCCTTCCTTGTTGTCAGCTCCCGTCAGCAACACATCAGTTACTTGGTCCAGGAAGTGAACTTCCAACAACGATAACAATTTAAAATATGGATTGTCTCTGCCAGAAGTCGGTCCGCTATTTTCGTGGCAGCTCCTTCCGGGTGCTCAGACTTGTGGGGACTGCACACTGGGCATGCAGCCCACACGCCAGTGAGTGTCATCACCGGAAGGGAGCAGAGAGGCGGCTTGTTGGAGGTGGAAGGGTGGGTTGGTGGGACTTAACAGACAATATAATTCTATTGCTATGGGCTCAGCATAGCCAGGTGCAGTCAGCACCCAGGAAAGGTGACCATCAAGTGTTGGGTGCAAAGACCAGGAGGTAGGCATGGAGAAGCGTGGCCCCGAGTAGGGAGAACCGTGGGGACAAGGTCCTTTAGGGCCGTCCCCGGACTTGTTTTCTCCTGGCCGTCACAGGACGGTGTTAGGGGCAGGGAGGGGGAACACAGACCGCTCTCGGAAGGTTGGGCCCGTGGCCTCTAATCGGAGAAAAGAGCTTGGTCTGCTTGGTGTGGGCTGATCCACAGTGTTCGAGGGATGAGCATGCTCTGCGCTCACACTCTGAGCTTTTCAAAGTAGGAACTTCCACCTACAAAGCAGAAGAGTGTTGGTGGGTTTTTTCTTTTGTGGTTTCACACAGCGAATGTATGACAATCTCTATTTATAAGCGAAGTGAGCCGTTCGGGCACTAAGGAGCAAGTGTGGCCAGGATTTCTGGTCCCCCCTCCTTCACCCTTTCATTTTTCTCTTAGCCTGCTTTCCAGAAAGGGGGCTGCTGGGAGAGGCTGCCTGACAATTTCCCGCGCTGTCAGCTCCACAGAATTCCATTTCTGAGAACCTGCCCGGCGCATGCAGTGACATTGCGTAACCCGCCTCCGGGAGCGGGCAGCATTAGCCGTGGCACTCAGAGCGACCGTTTCACCCAACATGAGAGGAGCGAGCGGCATGGAAGGGGCGCCCAAGGTGAGTGATGGGGGCCTTCTGAGCGGGCAGGGGGCAAACAGCCGGCAGCGACCAGTTTTTGTTCTGAGTTTAGTGTGTACTAGTAACATGTAAGTTTGCGATGGGAAGGTTTCATGTCAGTTTAAGTGTACAAAGTACTTCAAGCTCCTTACCAGTTTGACTCGGATGAAAATTACTTTCTAGCAGAAACCAGCTTCTGGGGTTGGTAACACAGTCTATCCCTTTGTGTCCATTCACCTTCTAACAAACTTCTTGAGCGAGTGAGACCTCAGCTCACCCCGACCTCTCCTTTCTCGGGACCCCGAGCACACTCAGTGTCACTCCCGTGTCCTGAGGATCCTGCGCTCCTGCCCCACACCCGGGCAGTCACTGTGGGTGCTCCCCCTGCACCTTCACATTAACTTCGGTATTGATCTGTGTGAGCGGAGCTCCAGGCTGGGACTTGAATCAAAAAAAAGTCACTATTTAGGGAGTAGAAATGACTACAAAAAAAATAAACTTGCTCAGATATAAGGAAAGTGAAGCTCAAGGGTTACTTTGCTACACCTTTAAAAAATATAAGTAGAACAGGAAAATAAGGAAATGGAACATTAAGTGGCGAGTCTTCTTATATGAATTAAGTATATGTTACTTATTATTCTAATAACTAGGTGTGATTCGTGGAATGTATAGCTGAGTAATGCATGACATCCTCTCTTATGTAGGTCAAGTGTAAATATCTTAGCTAGAATATTGTACACAACTATTTTCTTTGAAAATGTTTTAAGCCCTAACCAGTTTGGCTCAATGGATAGAGCATTGGCCTGTGGACTGAAATGTCCCAGGTTTGATTCCAGACAAGGGCGTGTACCTTGGTTGCGGGCACATCCTCAGTGGGAGGTATGCAGGAGGCAGCTGATCAATGTTTCTCTCTCATCGATGTTTCTAACTCTCTATCCCTCTCCCTTCCTCTCTGTAAAATATCAATAAAATATATAAGAAAAAGAAAATATTTTAACCATGGGGAAAATAATAATTTAGTAAACCCCTGCATATCCTTGACTGAGATTCACCAATTCCAGCATTTATTTTATACTAGAGGCCCAGTGCACGAAATTCATGCATGGGTAGTGTCCCTAGTGTCTGCTGGCTGCTGGCCGGGGCCTTCCTTCATTCCGTGCCACCCCCTGGTGGTCAGTGCACATCATAGCGAGCGAGCGATTGAACTTCCAGTCGGTCGAACTCCCCAGGGAGTTTGCATGTTAGGCTTTTATATATATAGATGTTTAGATACTGGCACACAGTTTTTGTCAACCATTTGAAAACAAGTTGCACCTATAATGACACTTCCCCACATCTGCTAAAAACAAGGACATTCTCCTACACAACTCCAATATCAGTGTCACATCCAAGATAAATTACCATCGAATTAATAATTCCATCCTAACATTCAGCCCACATTCACATTTTCCAAAAAATACCCTTTCTGGCTTTTTTGGCTGTTATTTGTTTGTGTGTGTATTTTTCCAAGACCACATGCTGTGCTGTTTGTCAACTCTCTGTCCTCTTTAATCAAGAATAACCCACTGCTTTTTGTTTTTTTCATAACATCAATTTTTTTTTACTAGCCCAGATGTTTTATGATTTAGATTTCTTATGTGCCACCTATTCTGCCTAGGTAATCTCTATAGCACTTGGTAATTTGTAATTAACATGTATGTGTGCATATAACTTATATTTGATGCTCCCAGCATCGCCATAAAGCCCTATTATGAATATTATAGAGATAATAATAACTGTCGCTTTCTGGCTGTCCATCCACCAGGCCTGCTACACGTTCCATTACATCCTCACATCTTCAGGAAGCGGAGGTGTTATTCTTAACCCCATTTTACAGACGAGGAAAGTAGGGTTCATTGACTTGCTAAGGCCACACACTAGTGAGTGGAATGCCAGGAGTCAGACCCAGGCAGACGGAACCCAGAACTCGGCTCTTAACCAGCTCACTCTCTCCCGACCCTCAGACCAGCAGCTGGCAAACTTTTCCTAATGACCCAGATGGTATTTTATGCCTTGTGGGCCACCTACAATCTCTGTTGCATTTTCTTCTTTGTTTTCACAACAAACACTTTAAAAATATAAACTCATTCTTCACTCTCAGATCAGTCTTCCAGATTTGATTGACAGGTCATAGTGGCCAACCCATGTCTTTCTTGGATGCATAGCGTCTCAGCTCATGCCGGCTACTCCGCCCAATGGTGGAGTCTTGATCCTAGTCCAGGGACACACTCAGGGGACAGTTTCCTGGGTGCACCTACACAACTGTCAGAGCACAGAGAAGGTAATATATCTCTGAAGGCTTTTCACAGACATGAGCAGTTACTGAAAAGGGTTGAGCTTCTTGCCTTTTGCAATGAAAAGTGCATGTTAGAGTTGCATTCATGTTAACCATTGATCCATTTCGTTAGTTTTCCTTTTTAATATGTTTTTTCATTAATTTAGAGAGAGGAAGGGAGAGGGAGAGATAGAAACATCAATAATGAGAGAGACTCATTGATCAGCTGCCTCCTGCACATTGACTTGCCAATCCCCCTACTGGGGATCAAGCCCACAACCCAAGCATGTGCCCTGACCAGGAATCGAACTGTGACCTTCTGGTTTATGGATTGATTCTCAATCACTGAGCCACACCGCACAGGGCACCTGATTAATTTTAATGCCTGATTTGTTCAGTTGCTGTTTATATGGTAACGCAGTGCTTAAAAGGGCTGTCCTATGGAAGTGATGCCTTGGGCTTTACAGCAACCCTCGCATCCTGGGGCAGCCAGATGGCCCTTCTGATCCTGACTGGGCTGTGTGCACCAGATGGTGGCAATGGCTGCTGTTTCAGCTGTTCCCTGATGTTGCTGTTGCCAACGAACAGTTCCACGTCGGCAGAGCTTCCACCCTAGTGTGGAGCAGATTTGTAGAACTGACTTTTATTATATTTTCCCCCAGTTGTCTTATAAAAAACAAGGGGAAAATGGAAGAGTAGACATGATGTTAGTGATAGGAAACGCCGGCCTCAAACGGTATGGTTGCAACTAAGATAGGCATCATTACACGTGGCAAGGGGGTAAATCTCACCTGTCGCTCACGGGCTTGTTGTACTGTAGCTGATGGCTTCCCTGTCGAACGCCAATGCAGAAATGCTACAAAATTAGGTCTAAAACACAAGGTGAATGAGTGACTTTATTGTATGGAAGTCCTTGTTTTGGATTTTTGGTCATTGGAAAAGTGATTTTTGTCTGAGTGTGTGTGTGTGTGTCCACACACACACCCCATTAGAGGCAATCTTGATCTTTATGCACAGACATCTTATCTCACTGGGGCAAATGTCCAGGACTTGAAGGAGGATTACTGAGGTGCTTCATCTGAGAGGAGGAGCCCTGTCAGGCTCCCCTTGACCTATAGCAGCTCTGAGATGGCAAGCAAAACATTTTAAAGTCAGTCGTTGTCCAAGAAGGGTCCGTGGGACCCTGCGCAGAAAACTAACTCACCGTGGCCCACAAGGCCCTGCATGGAGTGCTCCTCTCTCGCCCGCCGTCTTGTCTTCACTCATCAGGATCTGAATTTGTCTCCCTTCTGGAAGGTCAGCTCCATGAGGGACACTGGGCTTTCCTGGTCAGTGCTTAATCTCGGTGCCTAGAGCAGTGTCTGCACATAGTAGGTACTCAGTAAGCACCTTGTGTTGGGTTGTGTGTGAATGAATGGGAGGTTATAGGACAGTGATGGCGAACCTATGACACGCGTGTCAGAGGTGACATGCAAACTCATTTTTTTGGTTGATTTTTCTTTATTAAATGGCATTTAAATATATAAAATAAATATCAAAAACATAAGTCTTTGTTTTACTATGGTTGTAAATATAAAAAAATTTCTATATGTGACACGGCACCAGAGTTAATTTAGGGTTTTTCAAAATGCTGACATGCCGAGCTCAAAAGGTTCGCCATCACTGTTATAGGAAGTACAGATGGAGCCCCTTCTGACACAGCCCGTCCAGAGGCGGGAACTTCCTAGTTATCAGTCGTCATCCATGACTCTCAGCCCTCTGACCCTACCTGGCCTCAGCCTGAACTTCCACGGAGCCTAGATTTCTGAGAAAAGGCCCCTTGCTTCCCCCGTGGTCAGATGTGGCCTTGGATTTGAGCTTTTGTAATTGAAGTCAAGGTCACGAGGACCTATGGCTTCATCCCTTCATCCACTTCCCAAGGCAGAATATCCCAGGCATAATACCCAGCTAGAAAACACAACTCGCTGTCCGTTATAGCCATCACTCACACATAGTTATTGGGCTTGGAGGTGGGGTGATCAACACAGAGCAGACATTCCGTGGGGACATATAAAGTCACTAAAAGACTAAATGGGCACACCGATTTCAGGGGGTGAAAACGCCTTAAAGAACATAAAACAAGGTGCTCTGATAGAGGTAATGGGCAGAAAGGGCTTCTCTGGAGACCTGAGTGATGGGAAAGGAGCAAGTAGAGGGAACAGCAAATGCAAAGGCCTGAGGCAGGAGTGGATTCAGCAGAGCAGAGTATCCATAACAAGGTCAGTGTCGTTGGAGCAGAGTACACAAGGGGAGAGAATGGCCAGGAATGAGGTCTCGGGCAAGCAGGGTCAGCCTTGTAAGAACTCAGAAATGCATTCTAATTGCAAAGGAAGCCACCGGTCTATTTAAAGCAGGAGATGTCATGATCTGATTTGTGTTTGTGAGCGCTTACTCAGGCTGCTATGCAACCAGAGCGCTGTGGGCGGGAAGAGCAGAAGCAGGACGGGGACCAGGAGGCGTGCAGGTGCCTTCCTTGTCCATTGTGGGTGGTCCCAGGCTGTGCTCAGAGGACACGGAGAACCACTCTCTTTTGAAAAAAAATAAAACGTTTGGTGTTTGAGCTGGTCAGGAGATGCGAGCAGAAACAATAGTAAAGGAAGGTGTCAGTAGCATGTATTTAACAACGTGTGCTAGCTACCTTTTTATTTTATTTTTTAGAAACTGTTCCCCTTCCTGCCCACCCCACCACCACCACCACCAACAACCTTATTTCTGTTTCTGTTAAGACAATCTGCCTTGCATTCCTTCCGCAGATAGTGAGGGCCTACCCCGTGCCTGGCACTGTTCTTCTTTTTCTTTTTTAAGATATTTTTTATTGATTCAGAGAGGAAGGGAACGGAAGAGAGAGAAACATCAACGATTAGAGAGAATCACTGATCAGCTGCCTCCTACATGCCCCACACTGGGGGTCGAGCCTGCAACCCGGGCATGTGCCCTTCACTGGAATCAAACCTGGAACCTTTCAGTCCACAGGCTGACGTTCTATCCATTGAGCAACACCAGCTAGGGCCCAGGCACCATTCTTAAGCCACAGAGGACAAAGGAGTTGTATCCACTGAGCCAAACCAGCTAGGGCCCAGGCACCGTTCTTAATGCCACAGAGGACAAAGGACTCTCACCCTCTCAGCACTTAATAACTTGTCATGAGAGTTAGTAAAGTGTCCCTTACAGCCCATTATTCTTCCCCCCATAATAACCTTTATTCTCTTAACACTGTATGTACTCGAGAGCTCACTCTTTAAAAAAAAAAAAAGCTAAACAGAGCACCATCCCACCCCAAGAGTTAAGTCTGCTGCAAACTCTTCAAAGGCACATCGCCCCCAGGATCATGGAAACAGGGAAGTGACCACAGAAACGTAGCTGGTCATTTTGGAACTGTGATGACTAAGGGTGGAAATGACCGCGGCTTGGAGAGGAAATAACTGCAGAGGAAAGTGGGAGGCTGCGAACAGAGGCCGCGGCCAGTGAGATTCTAGGCACCAGCCCGAGGTGCAGAAAGGGGAAGCGAACATTTTAGGAACCATTTCCAAATGCATTGCTCATGAGCCGCTTGTTGGTTGGATGGGAGAGGCTGTTGGTACACACGGTCCGAGTCCGGGTGTCCTCCGGGCCTGGGACCTCTGCCTGGAGGCTCGCAGGCCATTAGTCCTCCCCTCCTCCGCGCAGCCCACAGGGACCATGGTGGCGTTCCTCACAGCAGAGCCCAGGACTCATCCGCAGCTCCCTCCTCCAGCTATATGTTAGGCAGCTCACTGAGCTCCTCTTTACTGTTGCATGTTAGGCAGCTCACTGAGCTCCTCTCTTTACTGTTGCTGCTCCTGAGAGTTGAGAGCAGCTTTTGTTTAACTACTGGCCAGGGATCTGTCTTCTGAAGCAAAGGAAGCAGTGGCCCCTCTCCCTTGGTCATATTAGAAAGGAAGATGTGCCTTGTGCAATGTTCTCTCGGGCTCAGAATTTAAACTCGCCTGGAAGGGCACAGGATCTGTTACTAGCAGAGTATGTTAGCTGCTTCTCTCCTGCACCCTGTTCCCAAAGCGAGGGCTCAGCGACTGGAGGCGGCAGGGCCAGTGGCTCACAGGTGCTCTCTAACCTCCTGCCACGTCCAGGTGAGGCAGGCGAGGCGCTGATCTGCCGCCCACCACTGACAAGATGAATAAACCCAGTTAGCTGGAATAAATTCACGCCAACAGAATGGAGCTTAATACCAGCGTGGCCCCTCGCTTGCCCGATGCCCCTAAAAATGACCCCGGGGGAGAGAGGATTCTGTGTGCAAGCTGGGCCTTCATTCCTCTCTCTGCAATTCCTGAAGTGGCTTCAGATTCCTCCTACCCAATCATATGGAAAAATCACACCCGACAGGGACACCAGGATGACTTTAGGTGCGGTACACGGTCAGGTAGAACAGTTTTCAAGGTGAGTTATATATTTTAATATTTAAAAATCCTCACCTGAGGATGTGCTTCTCTACTGATTCTAGAGAGAGAGGAAGGGGGAGAGAGAGAACGAAACATGGAGGTGAGAGACATCTATGTTGCCTCTCGCACGCGCCCCAATGGGGGATCGAACCTGAAACCTGGGTATGTGTCCTGACTGGGAATCAAACCCACGACCCTTCAGTGCATGCGATGACATTCCAACCCACTGAACCACCCAGCCGGATGGTCAGTTATGCCCGATTCCATTGCGGTCAAGGGTATATACATCGGCTGTAGGCTTGATCCCTGGCCGTGGCCAGGGCATGTGCGGGAGGCAACTAATTGCCTCCCCTCCTCCGCGCAGCCCACAGGGACCATGGTGGCGTTCCTCACAGCAGAGCCCAGGACTCATCCGCAGCTCCCTCCTCCAGCTATATGTTAGGCAGCTCACTGAGCTCCTCTCTTTACTGTTGCTGCTCCTGAGAGTTGAGAGCAGCTTTTGTTTAACTACTGGCCAGGGATCCGTCTTCCGAAGGAAAGGAAGCAGTGGCCCCTCTCCCTTGGTCATATTAGCCACCCAGTGAACAGAAAGGAAGATGTGCCTTGTGCAATGTTCTCTCGGGCTCAGAATTTAAACTCGCCTGGAAGGGCACAGGAGTCTGTTACTAGCAGAGTATGTTAGCTGCTTCTCTCCTGCACCCTGTTCCCAAAGCGAGGGCTCAGCGACTGGAGGCGGCAGGGCCAGTGGCTCACAGGTGCTCTCTAACCTCCTGCCACGTCCAGGTGAGGCAGGCGAGGCGCTGATCTGCCGCCCACCACTGACAAGATGAATAAACCCAGTGAGCTGGAATAAATTCACGCCAACAGAATGGAGCTTAATACCAGCATGGCCCCTCGTTTGCCCGATGCCCCTAAAAATGACCCCGGGGGAGAGAGGATTCTGTGTGCACGCTGGGCCTTCATTCCTCTCTCTGCAATTCCTGAAGTGGCTTCAGATTCCTCCTACCCAATCAGATGGAAAAATCACACCCGACAGGGACACCCAGGATGACTTTAGGTGCAGTACACGGTCAGGTAGAATGGTTTTTAAGGTTAGTTATATATTTTAATATTTCAAAACCATCACCTGAGGATGTGCTGCTCTATTGATTCTAGAGAGAGAGGAAGGGGAAGGGAGAGAGAGACCGAAACATGGAGGTGAGAGACATCTATGTTGCCTCTCGCACGCGCCCCAATGGGGGATCGAACCTGAAACCTGGGTATGTGTCCTGACTGGGAATCAAACCCACGACCCTTCAGTGCATGGGACGACATTCCAACCCATTGATCCACCCAGCTGGATAGTCAGTTATGTATTCTCATTCCCATTAGAAAAAGCCAGAACAACTCAGCAGACCTCCAGTTTCATACAGAACACTGCTTCGGGGACATGTGTTGTTTTTATTAGCTTAATTTAATATTTTAAGTTTCAAAAATATACAGATGGCACATGGATGTAGTTAAAGATGCATGAAGTTGAAAAAACACAGTCTTAGCCATGGCCAGTTAGGCTCAGTGGATAGAGCATCTGCCTGCAGGCTGAAGGGTCTCAGGCTCAGTTCTGGTCAAGGGCATGTCCCTCCGTTGCAGGCTCACTCCTGGCCTTAGTTGGGGCATGTGTGAAGACAACCAATTGATCTCTCTCTCTCTCTCTCTCTCTCTCTTCCCCTCCCTTCTACTCTCTCTAAAAATCAATGGAGACATATCCTCGGCTCAGTGAGGATTAACACCAAAAAAACAGTGTTAGACAAAGCTTTCTCCTTGGTGGGGTTGGTATAATTGTTTACGACCAATCCAGTAACAGCACTTTCTATTGTCTCCATGCCTTTCCTCTCCTTTCCCTTCAAAGAAAGAAAGAAGGAGGGAAAGGAAATGAGGAAGGAGAAGGGCCTACCTGAGACTTTCTTTACTCCCTCTGATGGCTTTCGAGAATGGAGAGACGAGAGTAAGAAGGGAAACATAGAATGTCGGCAGCTGCGGCTGGATGGGACCCTGGACGCTGCCTCACTTTCAGAGGAGGAAACGGTTACTCGCCCTCCTCGCTCCATGAGTTTCTCACAAGCAAAGACCGAATCCTCAACCACTGGCCTCGCTCTCCTGCAGCACAGCCTGCACCTCCTCTTTCCAACCAAGTATCTTAAACAGTGACCCAGGCACTCGGCTGTGCTGCGAGGAGTGGACCTGGGGGAGGCGGCCGTGGAGAGACACGCTGGGATCCAGGGCACTGCGGGCTGCAGAAGATGGTTTGGTAGAACATGGGCCACATCCAGAAACCTCAGTCAAGGCCCGGGCCATCTCTCCTGTGGCGTCACCTCAGTCCTGAGCTTAGATCAAGCGCCTGGCTCACCCCGTCGCCCCAGCGCACATTGTCAGACACGAGTGGGGTTAGCAAGCGACTGTGGAATCTCTGAGGCCCTGACAGAGCATTTCCGCAAGCTCCCCACTAACTGGACGAGGGTGTTCATTCCAACAAGATGATCTGGTCAAGACCCAAACCTGCTGGAAAACCGCAGTATTGAGGCATCAGGGAAGAACACGGCTCATTGCCAGTGGGTGGCTTGGGAATTTTTCTGGCCACAGCCTCTTCCTCAAAGTTTCGCGAGTGGGCAGCGCTTTCTGTGGCTGCGGAAGTCCCTCGATGCGGGGCCTTTCACCAGAAAC
>NW_006293809.1:138437-140756 GCF_000327345.1 Myotis davidii | reverse complement strand
AGGACTGTGTCAAGGCCACAGCCCTGCACACGGATTCCCTCTGCCCATCAGCCTGACACGCGTGAGGGAAGTCACTTAATAGATTTGCAAACCCCAGGGTGCGGCTGGATGGGACCCTGGACGCTGCCTCACTTTCAGAGGAGGAAACGGTTACTCGCCCTCCTCGCTCCATGAGTTTCTCACAAGCAAAGACCGAATCCTCAACCACTGGCCTCGCTCTCCTGCAGCACACATCCCCCTCCCGCGGCCCTCGCTGCCTCTCTGTGTGTCTCAGGCAGGCCCTGCTCTGGAGGAGCTGGAGAGAGGAACACACAAGGTCAGCAGCTTCTGAAAAGCCGTGACTTTCCAACCAAGTATCTTAAACAGTGACCCAGGCACTCGGCTGTGCTGCGAGGAGTGGACCTGGGGGAGGCGGCCGTGGAGAGACACGCTGGGATCCAGGGCACTGCGGGCTGCAGAAGATGGTTTGGTAGAACATGGGCCACATCCAGAAACCTCAGTCAAGGCCCGGGCCATCTCTCCTGTGGCGTCACCTCAGTCCTGAGCTTAGATCAAGCGCCTGGCTCACCCCGTCGCCCCAGCGCACATTGTCAGACACGAGTGGGGTTAGCAAGCGACTGTGGAATCTCTGAGGCCCTGACAGAGCATTTCCGCAAGCTCCCCACTAACTGGACGAGGGTGTTCATTCCAACAAGATGATCTGGTCAAGACCCAAACCTGCTGGAAAACCGCAGTATTGAGGCATCAGGGAAGAACACGGCTCATTGCCAGTGGGTGGCTTGGGAATTTTTCTGGCCACAGCCTCTTCCTCAAAGTTTCGCGAGTGGGCAGCGTTTTCTGTGGCTGCAGAAGTCCCTCGATGCGGGGCCTTTCACCGGAACCACCAGCACGAATCCAGGAGGGGTCCCCGTGCAAAGTGAGGGTGGAGAAATCAGTTAAGGGTTGTGCTTGTTCGCAGAATCCAGGGTCACTTGTAGAGATGTTCACATTTTTCTTTTTCTCTCGGATCGCATCTCATTTCCAAGTTCTCCAGGTTTATTCACTTCTTTGTCCCCAGTGCCTGTAGATAAATTCGCCTCAGTGGCCATTTGCACCCAGATGGAGGGGAGGGGGCAGTCGGGAACATCCAGGGAGTGTGTTATGAACCGACCCCATCCCTCCCCGTGGCCGCTGGCTTCTGCGTAAGGACAGCTGCGGAGGATCACACTTGGGCACAAGTGTTTTAGCCCTGGGCCTCCCGGCATTCCCGCTCGGCTGCCGCAGAAGGTGCCCCTGCCAGAGTTTCCCAGGTCGTGGAGCAATCACCTTTACAAATAATTTCTTTAAAGGATGAAGGTGAATGTGAGTATCTGAGTTTCTCTCCTCTGGCGTCCACGTCCTGCTTGGGACTCTGAGTTAGCAGTGGGAAGGAGCCCATTACTTGGTATTTCTTGATTTTCCCCCTTAAGTTTAGGGATGTAGTAGGTTAAGATGTTTCCCAAATTATTTCACACCAGTGGCAATAATTGAAAGTTGTTAATGTTCCAGGTTTTGAAATGAAAAAGAGAGAATTTATATTATGTTTAAAAAGTTATATCCTACTCAGTTACGTTTTTCTCGTTTCGCTTAAATGTTATTTTACATATAAAAGTAACTGGGGAAAGGGCATTTCAGTTCCATGACTTGGACAATTTCCTGCACACTCCGGAGCCTCTCGTTCTAAAATGTTTCAACTTTTCCAAAAGGAGAACTCGGTGTTCCAGCCTCTCTGGAAACCAGGGTCAGCCGTAAAACCACAGCAGTTTTCTCTCAGCGTCTCTCGTGTAAATCTCTGCTCAGTTGTTTCAAAACAGCTCCAAGAGCAGCAGCTCTTCTGTTGGAGATGATACAAGAACTTATTAGCTGTCACCTCATTATAAAAACTGTGAGAATGAAACGCAGATGGGGCGGGGGGTGAGGAGGGGAGGACTGTGTCAAGGCCACAGCCCTGCACACGGATTCCCTCTGCCCATCAGCCTGACACGCGTGAGGGAAGTCACTTAATAGATTTGCAAACCCCAGGGCCCGTTGTGACAATGAGACACACCGTGCTGCTGCCTGAAGCGACGTGGCTCCTGTCACTTGTGGAATTCTACTTTTAAACACTGCTATGGAAAGCTGCAATCACAAGGAAAACAAGTCAAGGTCACGCTTCTTTCTTGGACACTGTGTCAGAGGGAGTCGAAGGTTTTTAAAATCACTAAATGCTAAGGATACAAAAATTCCTTTTTAAACAATGATTTGGCTTACTCAATAAAGCTTAGCATATAAAATTAGATGTTTTTAAGAAATCTTTTTCAG
>NW_006293809.1:137929-138401 GCF_000327345.1 Myotis davidii | reverse complement strand
ATCTCACCCGCAGACCTCACAACACCCACGTGCAAGTAAAGGAGCAACGGGTCACGCCCGCTGCCTCCCCCCATGTCACCCACGTGTGACACAGCTCTGGTGCCCTGCGCCTAATTTCCCATGTTGGCAGCCTGTCTCCGCAGGGGAGGCCCTCCTGTCCGGTCCGCTGTTTGTGCAGGACCCAGATCTGTGCAGCTGGCCAAAGGGAGGCGGCAGGACGGTGGGAAGGGCAGCGCGCCTCCCATTGGCCTGGACGTTCAGCCGACGTCCAGCTCCTGTAGTTCCCGGGGCGCCTGCAGGGAGCCCCTGCTGTATCCCCCTCCCGCGGCCCTCGCTGCCTCTCTGTGTGTCTCAGGCAGGCCCTGCTCTGGAGGAGCTGGAGAGAGGAACACACAAGGTCAGCAGCTTCTGAAAAGCCGTGAGCACTTCTCAGCATCTCCCGTGGCGGGATTGGCACAGGTCCTCTGACAGT
>NW_006293809.1:133214-136898 GCF_000327345.1 Myotis davidii | reverse complement strand
TCTCCCGCCCTCTCCACTTGCCCCAGGTTACTTCACAGAACACTGCTACCCTTCGAAATCATGTAGATTCTCTGTGTCTTCCTCTGAGCTGTCCTTCCTCTGTCTTCCTTCCCCTTTTTGGAAAATGTGGGTGGGAAAATGGAGGTGGTGAGGGAATTTTTCTTATGTTCTTGGAACTTCTTTTTTTTTCTTTTTAAAACATGATGAGCTTTTTAAAAAAGGAAACATTCACAAGCCAACACATTGCAGCATTCTGTGTGCTTGGATCTTTCCGAGCCTGCCCTTGTATTTTCATAACATGAAACGCGTCCCAGCACATTCCAGGGAGAAGGCTGTCTTCACAGATGATCAGAGAGCTCTCTGGCTTCTGCACCGACTCCTGGGGTTCCCAGGCTGGGTCCAGCCGCCCTGGGAAGAAAGATACATCGCGATTAGTTCACTGATCTCAAAGCAAAGGCTGCCTGGGGGACTTGCGGGGTTCACAGTCCCAGGCAGCGGAGGATTTGAACTAGTTGCAGTGTGTGCGTTTAAGAACGTTGTGATTTATCTGTAGCTACTCTCCCGCGGCCCTCCTGGGGAATGTGAACACTTCTGCTGCCTTCCCCTGAGACGGACAAGAAATTCTTGCATGTCAGTCATGGAATCTGTGAGAAGGAAGTTAAAGTGCCTAACACGGACTTTTTCGAGGGATTTTAATAGAAGGAAAATGTCCGTCTGGTTAACATTGGGGTTCCATGATGTAGAGAGCAGGGGCCCAGCACTCACTTGCGCACAGAGCCCTCCACTCCCTATGGTCTCTTGTCTGGGGGGCTTGTCATTGACTGCTTCCTGCTGGGAGCTGTGACCGTGCGAGATGATTGGCCACAGAAATGATGGCATTTGGTGACTGATGGGAACCATCTGAGGATGTCCATGCTCCTATCCCCGGCAGCAGCCTTTGATCTGAGGAGTGCAGGGTTGGACGGGAGCACTGTGAAAAGAGGGAGCAGCGGGCCTGGGCCCGGGGCTGACCTGACCCCGGGAGGGACAGAGGGAAGCAGCAGGAGAGGACAGACTGAGCCGCGGCCTGGGAGCAGCCTGCGGTCCTGGACACGACCCAGCAGTGGCTGCGGGTCGGTGAGCCACCGAGGAAGACAGAGTAGAGACCCTGTCCCTCTGCTTCCTCCTTGTTGGATCCCCTGTGCCTTTCTCCTCCTGTCTCACCCTGCCCATCTCACAAGACTCACCTCCAAAGTCATGTGCAACTTTCACCACCTCCTCCCAACAGCCACCCTGAATCCACCCTCAGCTGAGCCCTGGGCATGGCCCTCAACCGGGTCCTGACTTGTCCTGACTTCCCTCTGACCCCGTCCCAGCATTCAGATATAAACAGCAGCCAACACAGAAATCGAGCCCCGGGTCCCCGTGAACGTCTCTGCAGCAGCCTGCTCATCTTTCAGTTCCTTTAACTCCCCACGGCCCACTTCACACACACTCACACTCACTCCGCTCTCCCACATTTCCTCTCTCTCCCACCCTTGATCAAGTTCCTACTCACCCCCAGTTCCCACTCCCATGGCCCCATTCCCAGGTAACTCTCCCTAAGCCCTCGCCCATCATCACTTCCCAACTGCACCCACAGTTTCTCATAGCTTCTCGTATTTTCCTTCATTGCTCTTACGAGAAGTAGAAGCCCTATACAGTTGGCATCCACTTATGTACAGATTGTTTTCAATGAATAATGGACCAGTGTTTTCCCAAACACAGTTTCTTTTCCGCAGCTTACTTTGTTATAAGAACACTGCATAATATACACAATAAAAATATATGTGTGCATTGACTGTGTTAGCAGAAACGCTTCTTCTGCTCAACAGTACCGACGTCCAGCTCCTGTAGTTCCCGGGGCGCCTGCAGGGAGCCCCTGCTGTATCCCCCTCCCGCGGCCCTCGCTGCCTCTCTGTGTGTCTCAGGCAGGCCCTGCTCTGGAGGAGCTGGAGAGAGGAACACACAAGGTCAGCAGCTTCTGAAAAGCCGTGAGCACTTCTCAGCATCTCCCGTGGCGGGATTGGCCAGGGGAGCTGTGTCCGCGGTGTGAGTTGCCCTGAAGTTCAAGAGGGTTTCCCAGGTGCGAGGTGCCTCTGTGTGCCAAGTGCTCTCGGCCAAGGTTAAGACTGGCCAGACACTCGGGTTCCCGTCTATCGAGCCTGGGAGTGGGTTGGGCATAAGCGGCAGTGACCCCTCAGAGCTTCAGGTCACCAACGCGGAAGCTGTGTTCTTCCAACAGGAAAGCATCCTTATTAAAAACTAGATTTTTATATTGGAAAAGCAAAACACATGCACATGGTTTACACAATTTAAACTGCACCAGTGAACACAGACTGAAAGCATGTTTTCCTTTAATCCCAAATCTCTATTGTCCTGGGCTCTGGTTCCCCGGCCAGAGGGGGAGAACCAGTGGCTTATGTAAACCTTCCAGAAAGATGCTACATTCATAAGAGCACAAATGAAGACATACGATACGCACAGTTTCTCATCTTGCTTTTTTTTTTTTAAGTGAATACTCTATTTTTACATTGTTCTAGGTCTGCTCATGAAAACCCTACCTCGTTCTTTTTTTCAGGGCTGTATAGTATTCCATTATACAAATACATCGTTTTTCATTTAGGTTATTTCCTGAATTTTGGTGCAGAATTAAATTCTGGTGAATAAACCCACAACTGAACCAAGTGAGCGAAAATGTTTTTAGGCGCTCGCCATCCCTCTCTCCAGCGGCACACCCTGTCACGCACTCAGCCGTTGCCGTCTGCGCTGGAGCCTAAACACTGATTTGTAGGCGAAAAGAGCTGACTCTGGAGTCAGAACGGCCCATGTTCCAATCCTGGTTCTGTCCCTTTCTCTCGGAGCAACCTCAGGGTACTTACTCTCGCCCACCCTCCCCTGTGCTAGCTTCCTCGCCTCTTAAATAGGATATTAGTATCAGTACCTGCTTCAAGGGACAGTGAATCTCAAGTGAGATGATCAATGCTAATGATCGCAATCCCTGACTGAGTTTAAACTCCAAGGCCTCCTTATTAACAAGCCATTGGCTAAGTAGTCAGCAACAAAACTACACGGTGCCTGACTCAATATCCATCCAAAAGGCTAGAGGGGATGTAGTTTCTCTTGGATTAATTTATAGGAAAATAATCCAGCTGACACCGACAGTAGGTAGCTAAGAAGTCTTCAGTGTGGGGGGTTTGCAAAGCCCAGATCCTTCCCAGGTCTTTGCTGCGACTCCTTAGTAAGTGTCTCCCGCTCTCTCCACTTGCCCCAGGTTACTTCACAGAACACTGCTACCCTTCGAAATCATGTAGATTCTCTGTGTCTTCCTCTGAGCTGTCCTTCCTCTGTCTTCCTTCCCCTTTTTGGAAAATGTGGGTGGGAAAATGGAGGTGGTGAGGGAATTTTTCTTATGTTCTTGGAACTTCTTTTTTTTTCTTTTTAAAACATGATGAGCTTTTTAAAAAAGGAAACATTCACAAGCCAACACATTGCAGCATTCTGTGTGCTTGGATCTTTCCGAGCCTGCCCTTGTATTTTCATAACATGAAACGCGTCCCAGCACATTCCAGGGAGAAGGCTGTCTTCACAGATGATCAGAGAGCTCTCTGGCTTCTGCACCGACTCCTGGGGTTCCCAGGCTGGGTCCAGCCGCCCTGGGAAGAA
>NW_006293809.1:127651-132463 GCF_000327345.1 Myotis davidii | reverse complement strand
ACAACAGCCAACACAGAAATCGAGCCCCGGGTCCCCGTGAACGTCTCTGCAGCAGCCTGCTCATCTTTCAGTTCCTTTAACTCCCCACGGCCCACTTCACACACACTCACACTCACTCCGCTCTCCCACATTTCCTCTCTCTCCCACCCTTGATCAAGTTCCTACTCACCCCCAGTTCCCACTCCCATGGCCCCATTCCCAGGTAACTCTCCCTAAGCCCTCGCCCATCATCACTTCCCAACTGCACCCACAGTTTCTCATAGCTTCTCGTATTTTCCTTCATTGCTCTTACGAGAAGTAGAAGCCCTATACAGTTGGCATCCACTTATGTACAGATTGTTTTCAATGAATAATGGACCAGTGTTTTCCCAAACACAGTTTCTTTTCCGCAGCTTACTTTGTTATAAGAACACTGCATAATATACACAATAAAAATATATGTGTGCATTGACTGTGTTAGCAGAAACGCTTCTTCTGCTCAACAGTAGCTATTAGTAGTTAAGTTTTGGGGGAGTTAAAAGTTATGGTGGAATTTTAATGGGGGGGCACCCTGACCCCTGCATTGTTCAAGGGTGAACTGTATCCACAGCATTTCTGCTTTGCCAGTGTATTTATTTTTTATTAGAGTGAGTGTCCTCCACTGGAATGGGCATTGGGGTGAGATCAGGAACCGTTTTGTTCACCACCATATCTCCAGCACAGCAGTGGGTACAGAGTAGCTGCTCAGTATGATCTTGATGAATGAATGAATGCGTAAATGAGTGGATGAATGGATCCCAGGATTCTCCAAGTATAGCTCATTACCCCCAGAGCTGATCGCTGATTCAGCAGAGGTGAGCACATTGCATCCGGCAGGTGTGTGAAGGCCTCCCCGGGGAGGTGAGCGTCCCCATGAGAACAGGGAGCCTCTTCTTTGTCTTTGTTTCCCTAAGCTCCCTCCCCTTCTGCCTTCCACGTGTTTATTCATTTTCCTTTCTCCTCTCCCAGCTGTTGTATGAAGTGGGCATTTGGAGGAAATGCCCTTTTGGGGGGAAATTGGTTAAGAATGTTTCTTCCGTGGTACCCAGATCTAACTAGCTGTGTGTCCACAGGGAATAAGAATATAAATATATATCATTTTTCATCTCAAATGTTTATACAAATGTTTCCAAATTAACACCTTATTGAAAAATACAGAGGCAATTGTGATTCTTAGGAGGTTCCTTTGCCGAGGCTTGTCGATTGTGTCCATGTGTTGTCCATACAGAGGACAATGAATGTTTGCTGCTCTTTTCTTGTTCATCCCACACTGCCAGCCTAGAGAATTACCAGCTCTCAGTCCCGTGAGGATGGGGAGGAGGAATGTAGCCTTGTGGTGGTCAGGGATGGCCTCTGCAGGAGGCAACTCCTGAGCTGACATCGGGAGGAGGAGCTAGTCATGCAAAGATCTGAAGGAAATAGTTCTGGGCAGAAAGAGTAGCAGGAACAAAGGTCCTGGGGTGGACACAAGCTTATCAGTGTGTCTGAGCAAAGTAAGAAAGCAATGTGGCTGGAGGGAAATTAACAGGAATAGCGGGGCAGGCAGGGCAATCAGGTGGGGAGTTCAGGTTTTGTTCTAAGCAATTGAAGGTTTTTAAACAAGAGGTCAACTGCTGTTATCTATATACTAGAGGCGACAACAGTAGGCCTTCCTTCCCCCGGCTGCTGGCACCAGCTTCCCTCTGGCACCTGGGAACCGAGCTTCCCTCACAGCCCCAGCTTTGTCTGGAAGGTCGTCCAGAAGGACATCCAGTTTAATTAGCTTATTATGCTTTTATTATCCTTATCTAATCCTTCTCTAATAAAAGAGAAACATGGTAATTGGCATACGACCACTACTTCCCATTGGCTAATCAGTGAGATATGCAAATTAACTGCCAGCAAAGATGGCGGCCAGCAGCCAGGCAGCTTAAACTGAACATGAGGCTTGCTTGCTTCAGTGACAGAGGAAACCAACATTCCCCGCCTGCCTTGCAGGCCTCTGAGCCTGCAATTTGAAACATTTTAACAAATATAGAAGCTAAAAAAAAACAACCCAGAAACCAGCTTTCAGCGAGCTGGGATCTCAGAGCTGGAGTCAGAGCTGGAGTTATACATTGTTTTGATTATAGAACTGAAACAAACCAGATACCTACTTTCAGCAGCGGAGGCCTAAGAGCTAGAGCCTCAGAGCTAAAGGTGGCCCAGAATTTTTTAAAAAAGGAAAAAAAGGAGTGGTTGGGAGCTTCTGTCACCCGCCAGCCTGAAAACAGCCCTCAGACCCTCACCCAGACTGGCCAGGCACCCCAGTTGGGACCCCCACCCTGAAGGGTATGTGACCAGCTGCAAACAGCCATCATCCCCTCAACCAGGCTGGCCAGGCACCCCAGTGGGGACCCCCACCCTGATCCAGGACACCCTTCAGGGCAAACCAGCTGGCCCCCCCCATGCACCAGGCCTCTACCCTATTTAGTTAAAGGGTAATATACCTCCCAGCACTGGGATCAGCGTGACAGGGGGCAGCGCCCAAACCCCCCTGATGGGCCCTGCGGCTCTGTGAGTGACAGGGGGAGTTCCCCAAACCCCTGATTGACCCTGCTCTGTGCATGAAAGGGGGGGGCACCGCAACCTCCCCATCGACCCTGCCTTGAGTGTGACAGGGGGCGGTGCCCCAACCCCCCAATTGGCCCTACCCTGAGCGTGACTGAGGGTGACATCACAACCTCCCAATCTCCCTGCTCTGTGCATGACAGGGGGCGGCGCCCCAACTCCCCAATCGGCCCTGCTCTGAGCCCAACCAGGGGCTGCACCTAGGGAGTGGGCCTGCCCTCTGCCACCCAGGAGCAGGCCTAAGCCAGCAGGTCGTTATCTCCCAAGGGGTCCCAGACTGCGAGAGGGCACAGCCCTTGATGGGCCCTGCTCTGTGCGTGATAGGGGGCAGCGCCCCAACCCCCTGATCGGCCCTGCTCTGTGCGTGACTGGGTGGCGCTGCAACCTCCCTATCGACCCTGCTTTGAGTGTGACAGGGGGCGGTGCCCCAACCCCCCAATCAGAGCTGTCATCTGGTACCATGTGTCACTTTCACTCCAAAGACCTGACTTTGGGGCATCACATGACTCACCCTTACCCACCCATCAACGCACCAGGTAGCCATCGAGCACCTACTGTGTGCTGGGACCTATATATCCTAATTCTCCTATAATAAACATGCATTGATATATAAGGAATGATTATATTAACCCCACAGAAACAAACTACCTTCATTTAATTACAGCACAAAGTTCTAAGGAGAAGGGAGCTTAGCCATCGCTGCTGCGGCAACAAGGTGATTTTTTTGATTTTGTTAGGAGTGTGGAGCTTATGGAAAGATCAGGCCTCTGAGAATTGGGGAAACAGACTGGATTGCATCCTGGCTGTGTCACCACAGACAAGTCACTAACCCGCTGAGTCCTAGTTTCATCATCCATTCATTAATGAACTTTTTTTAGCCTCTCCCTATGCACCGGTCCAGGCTTGCCTCTGGGGACAAGAGCAGCAAATAAGCGAGATATGGTCCCAGCAGACATGGGACTTCCAGTCCAATTCAGGAAAAAAATAACAAGAACCAGACAAAGAACGATGTAATAATTATGATAGTAACAGGCAAGCTTTACTGCGCACTTCCTAAGTACTTGCGCTTCAATGAGCTTTATACACATCAACCCATTTAATTCTCACAAGAACACCGTAGGGTAAGATAGTTACTGTTATTCCCATTCTGCAGACAAGGAAACTGAGGCCCAAGGAGAGTGGCCAATTTGCTCAAGGACACACAGCGGAAGTCACTCAGCTATGTAACTGCCAGGGTCATAGTCACAAATTAAGCCAGGGCCGTGAGGGCATGTTAGGGAGATTGGACCTGGTCTCAGGGTGCAGGTCAGACTTCCCTGCGGATGTGACATGTCACCTGAGCCCCCAAGGATGAGTAGGAACGAATCCGGCAAAGAGCAGGGACCGGAGCCTCTGGGGACAAGGAAAGGAGATAAAATAGCAATTGTGAAGGGCTCCAACGTGCCTGAGTGAGCGGTATCGGTGCAAGGGTGGATGGCAGCGGTAACAACAATGAATTCTTTCTCCCTTCTCACCCACAGGCGCTCTTGGCCAGGGCACTTTATAACAATGACCCGGACTGCTCTGATGAGCTGGCTTTCTGCAAAGGAGACATCCTGACCATTCTAGAACAACACGTGCCGGAAAGTGAGGGCTGGTGGAGGTGTTTGCTCCACGGGAAGCAAGGCCTGGCCCCTGCCAACCGCCTCCAAATCCTCTCGGAGGCCCCCACAGACAGTCCCTGTCCCCCTTTCCTGAGACCCCTGGAGGAAGCTCTCGCCAGCTCCAAGGAGGCCTACCAGGTGCCCACCGTGCTGCGCCCCCCACCTCTAGGCCCTGTGTATGAGCCGATGAAGAGCTGGGTGGCGGGGCCCCCGCCACGCACAGTCCAAGTCTACGAATTCCCTGACCCACCTGCCAGTGCCAGAATCGTCTGTGAAAAGATGCCAAGCTTTTCGAAACAGGTGAGCATATTCCCAAATGAAAGAGGTAGGGCATAGATGGATCCAGAGACAAATGGTAGGGGAGGGGGTGTTAGAGAGCAACCAAAGGACTTGTATGCATGCATATCAGCATAACCAATGGACACAGACCTCGGGGCAGTGGGGGCTGCCCAGGCTGGGAAGGGATGGGGGGGTGGTCAATTGGGGGAAAAGGAAACATATGTAAAACCTTAGACAATAAAAAAGGAAGGAAGGAAGGAAGGGAGGAAGGGAGGAAGGGAGG
>NW_006293809.1:126589-127608 GCF_000327345.1 Myotis davidii | reverse complement strand
GGGAGGGAGGGAGGGAGGGAGGGAGTAGGGCTGGTGATGTGTGACACCCAGGGGTGGGACCACCCTTCAATCACTGGTGCCCATCAAAGCAAATGGGCCAATGGGACCCAGACCGTCGGTGTGATGAGGTGAATTTGGGTTTAGCCCCCACTTAGTGGCCTTCCCACCCTGCGATGCCCCAGCTCTCCAGGCACCCACACTCGGTGGGAAACTGAACGTTTAGTCCAGCTGTGCCACAAAGTGCTGTGGGCATGAGTGATGGCTGTTTTCACCCGAGCGGGGAACGGTAGGACAGCCAGTGATAAATGGAGGGGTTGGATTTCCATGGGTTCGAAGGCAGGAAATTACTCATCAGCTTTAAAATATATATTCCCTTCAACCCAGAAATTTTACTTCCAGATTGCTACAGAAATCCACAAGAAGGCAGAGATATATCTGGATGGGGAGGCCATGCCACTGTAGCATTATTATTCATAAGGAAAAATCGAAGCTGCCTAAGTGTTTGTTAATAGGAGACGGTTCATAAATGTGGGCATACTCCTGCAACAAACTAGCATGCAGTTGTGAACAAAAGAAGAAGTAATTTGTCCTGGCCGGTGCTCAGTGGTCAGAGCACCAGCCTACAGACCGAAGGGTCACAGGTTCAATTCCCAGTCAAGGGCTCATGCCTGGGTTTCAGGGTTGCTCCCCGACCCTGGTCGGGGGGTGCGGGAAGCAACCGATCAATGTCTCTCTCTCTTTCTCTTTTCTCTTCTCCCTCTCTCTCTCTTTCTGTTTCCCGCTCTCTCCCTCCTACTCTCTCTAAAAATCAATAGAAAAAATATCTTTGGTGAGGATTAACAACAACAAAAAAGATGAAGTAGTTCTCCAAGGTGTTTATATAGGAGAATGAAGAGCCATTCAAATAAAAACCAAGCAAACAAATACTAAAAATTAAATTCCGTGTGTGTGTGTGTGTGTGTGTGTGTGTATGTGTGGGGTGTGTGTGTGTGTATGGTGTGGTGTGTGTGGTGTGTGGT
>NW_006293809.1:118471-126355 GCF_000327345.1 Myotis davidii | reverse complement strand
TGTGTGTCTGGTGTGTGTGTCTGGTGTGTGTGTCTGATGTGTGTGGTGTGTATGGTATGGTGTGTGTGTGCTGTGTGTGGTGTGTGTGGGGTGTGTGTGTGTGTGTGTGGTGTGTGGTGTGTGTGTGTGTGTGTGTGTGTGGTGTGTGTGTGTGTGGTGTGTGCTCACACATTGGAAAAAATGCAGACCACCAGTGGTTACCCTTAGGAAGTGGGATTGGCCGAGGAGAAAGTGAAAGAGGGCCTTAAGCAGGGCCCTTTATTTTACTCACTCCTATGTCCCCAGCCCAGGACCGTGGCCGGCCTGGAGTGGGCACCTGTAAATATTTCACGAACTGAGAGATTAGGAAGTTGATGTGTGTTATAGCACAGAGTGTTCATTACACCTGAAATTCTTTTTAAATGGGAGTTTTTTTTAAAGACAAAAAGAAGCACCCAATAAATGCAGAGTGAAAAAAAAATTAAAGAAGGGAAGGAATGAAAACAAAAAAGGAGAAAGATAATAAATACGCTGTTTTCCCCAAGCCCGCGCCTTCATGAGGTGCTGAGAACACAGAACAGATTTGCAAGGTCTGCAGCCACGGCGATGTTCCCTGCCACCGTGCCTCTGCGTTCAGCTCCAGCGACAGTCCGCCTGGCACAGCTCTGGGCAGAGGGCCTGACAAGGCCGGTGTCCGGGAACGTCTACTCCCCGTGGAGGTGCTGGGGACCCAGGATCGTCATGCTTGCGACACAGGCCTCCGCACACCGGCTCCCAGCACCATCTGCAAACAGGGAGGTGCTGACTCCTTAAAAGGCTTTGAATACTTCAGATGTTCTGACTCCCTGAGCTGCCAGGCAGAGAAGCAGACAGCTGTCCCACAGAACAGCTGCCCTTGGGCACCAGCTGCAAACCCTCAAGAAGCTGGCTGGGCCCTGCAGCAGCCTCTGGGGTGGACCCAGGTCCTCCCCTGGAACAGCGGGGCAACTCGGCCTGGACGGGGCCTGGCACGCCCACCTGCCTCTGGAAAAGCACGGGGCCTGTGCTGAAGTTAATTTTTCTTTTCAAAGAGACAAAAGAAAGGGAAAAAACGAAAGCCATTTCCCCTTCCCAAAAGGAAAACAGCGGGGATGCCCGCAGGTTACCCTGTGTCCCTAACACCCAACACGCTGCCCCGTGAACGCTGTGAATGGTTGGAGCGACCAGACACAACACAAGGCTTCCTAACCGTGGACTTGCACTTCTAGCCTGACACCTGGTGGAACGGGGAGGGTGGGTGTGCTGTCTCAACAGGAAAGGGCCAGGGCACGCGCTCTGAGCTTTGTCCTTGAGTGCAGAGTGTCCGCGGTGAGAGCCCCGGCCCGTGTGGGCTGCAGAATCAGACAGAAACCACAGCTGCCAACGGGGAATTCAGAAACCAGGGGCTCCTCGCCAGGCCTCTTGAGGTGGACCCCGTAAACCCCCGGGGAACTTTTCTACCTTTCATCCCTGCTGAGGTTCCCTCCGCGGCCACCTGTCCACCACCACCGCCCTCTTGTTATTGCCTCTGTGCTGGGGGGTCTTGGAGAGCCCGTGTGGGGCTCGGGATCAGGAGTCCTGGTTGACCTGCCCACCTGGGCCATCACAGACGTCACAACGCCCCTCCCCGCTTCTCTCTCTCCCTCTGTGTCACGGGAGCTGCAGGCAGATCATTTCTAGGGTCACCTCCAATTGCACTGTTTGGTGATTCTAAGTAATTTTGCTGCTGCTTCTACACAAGAAGGAAGGAACAGAAGTCAGGGACAGATAACCAGTTAGGAGTCCCCCCACCCACAGAGCCGACATCTCCCGCTTGTGTAATCCGGTGGTTAGCCCTGCATCGGAGGCTGCCCAGGAACACACCCTGAGCAGAAGCGGTCGCTGCTAGAACAAGGCCAGGGGACCCATCTCACAGACTCCCCTACATCTGGTCAGCGATCTCCAGGTTCAGGCTGGCCAACAATGAGCCAGATGGTGGAGACGCCACTTTTCTCACGTCGGTCCAGCAGAGGAACTGTGTCAGCATCAGGCGTCTCGATGGCTGGAAGGCGCCTCTGTGGACCCTTAGGATAGAACTACCCTTCATTTTACAAATGAGGAAACTGATTCCTAGGGAGGGGAGAGGGCCATCCAGGGCCACACGGCCAGTGGACACTGAGATTAAAGTGTCCCTGTTGGTCTGCATGTCTGTCTGCGTCCCTGCTGCCAACACCAGGACGCGACCCCCGCACACCTTCGACCTGCATTTACCTGACTCTGCGGCAACACTGTCTACTCTTTGCATTCATTTTTTAAAATTGAAGTTTAACCTACAAATCCTAAAGGTACAGCTCCGTTACCAGGATTCAGATCAAGAAACAGAACAAAACTAAAACCAAAACAAAAAAGTACGAGAACAAAGCCCCTCACGCCTTCTCCTGGCCACTTCCTCCTGGGAAACCACTGCCTTGAGCTGTGTTTTACTTTTTATTCCAACTTCCTTAATACCGTGCACTGGCCTGACTTGTTAGAGTCACCAAATGAAGAACGTATCTGATTTTGGTTTAAGTTCAGAGAAGGGAATCTCGTGTTTCAAGTGAGAAGGGTGAGATCTCCCGGCGAAATCGCTCTCCGACCCACTAGTTCCTGGAGCTCCCTCCTAAGCCTTTCCAGACCATGCTTCTCAGCTATGCTCCTTAACAACTGCCATCTGCACCCAGTTTCCCAAGAAACCCTGGGCATCGCTGAGCTGGCTCCTCCCACCCGAAAGCACGCAGGGAAGTCCTTTGCTGCTGCAGGTGATGCTGCAGCTCCTGCGACCATCAGCAGCCTAAACACAAGGGGGCTGGGGTCACAGGGGAGCAGCAGTCAGAACCACCCTGGACAGCTGGGGGGTAGGGGGGAGCGTGGTGTGTTGAAGCACTCGGGTGACCTTGCCTTTCCCTCGGCTCTTTTTCTCCCCAAGGCCATCGTCCCGATTCCCAGACCGGCCCAGGCCTCGTTGCTCACTCTATACGATGTGCCCGCCCAGAGCCGCGGCCCCTCTGCCTTGAAGGTGAGCCTTGGCCCTGGCCCTGCTCCCCCAGGGGCCTCTCGGGGTCACAGGGATGACCTCCGGAGTGTCTGCCTGCTCCTGGCCCCACTTAGAATCCAGCTCCCGCCAGGGAGCCAGACCCGCTCAGAATGTTATGACCGAGAGCTGAACACTTTAAAACTTCCGCTTCTCCTTTGTAATAGACACTTACATCTATGCACACACGCTTACATGTGCGTAGACATAGACGCATTTTAGGAATAATATTTTGAAAGGTATACAGGGTGGAGCAAAAGTAGGTTTACAGTTGTGAATACACAAAAGAGTTTGTCCTTGTATTATTATGTATTAATTATTATTTTCCATATGAAAAACTGTCTGCCAACTTTATTTTAAAAGTATGTTTTTATTGATTTCTGAGAGAAGAAGAGAGAAGGAGAGATAGAAACATGAATGATGAGAAAAATACATCCACTGGCTGCCTCCTGTGCACCCCACACTGGGGATTGAGCCCTCAACCCAGGCATGTGCCCTGACCAGGAATCGAACTGTGACCTTCTGGTTCATAGGCTGATGCTCAATCACTGAGCTATACTGGCTGGGTTGTAAGCCTACTTTTTTAAAAAATATATTTTATTGATTTTTTACAGAGAGGAAGGGAGAGGGATAGAGAGTTAGAAACATCAATGAAAGAGAAACATCGATCAGCTGCCTCCTGCACACCTTCTACTGGGGATGTGCCCGCAACTAAGGTACATGCCCTTGACCAGAATCGAACCTGGGGCCTTTCAGTTCACCGAGGCAAACCGGTCAGGGCTGTAAGCCTACTTTTGCCCCACTCTGTACATCAGGGTATTAACATCATCATTGGTTATATTAGCATTGATTACTTCTGGGGGATAAAATTTTAGATTTCTTAAAAAACTTATTTGTTTGTAATTGGTACGTCAAATTTGTAAGGCATGCCTCCTGTAATCAGAGGACAAGTCCCCTCACGTCTCAGCCCATCCGAGCTCCTGGGGCTGCAGCACGTAAACCCAGCACAGAGCTCCATGGCCCCGGCCCCACATCCTCAGCGGTCTGTGTTTGCGTTTGGAAGAAGCAGGGGTGTGGGAGAGCTGCGAAGGCTTAGGCTTCAGGAAGGAAAAACCCATGTGGTCCTGCTTTGTGGTCTTTCCCAGGAGCCGGGGAAGCAGCAGTTATATGACATCCCCGCCAGCCCCCGAAAGGCAGAACGCGGTGCCCCGGCCGGCCAGCCCAGCGTAAGTATGACCGGTGCTGAGATCCGGTGCAGCAGACCTGCAGGCCTCCGGGCCATGTGTTAGCTCGGCCAAGGCGTGCCATGCCAGTCCCTCAGGGCAGACCTCATTTCTCGGAGCCCCTCGCTGCCGTGGTTCGGGAGCAGGGCGGCCATGGCGGGGGGATAAGTCTCTCACCTCTGTAGCCTCCGTGTCCCTTGCAGACTCCTGGTGAGCATGGAGACCCCTGGGAGGGTCCCAGCGCGGTGCTGGGCAGAGTAGGAGCTCAGCCTGCCTTAGAGAAGTGCTTCGTATTATCTTAGGCCTCAGAGCCGTGCTGTGTTTAAGTGGGTTTTGATTTGTATGTCGGGGAAACGCCTTAACCTGAGATCTGTGTCATCCCTGTGGATCCTGGATCCTGTCACATGTCTGCAGTCGATACTCAACGCCTAAGGTGATCAGGGAAGGCCATACAGGAGGGCTGACCTCTCAGCAGTGTCGTGCGGGATGCA
The DNA here is from genome assembly GCF_000327345.1 of Myotis davidii. Taxonomy (NCBI): domain Eukaryota; kingdom Metazoa; phylum Chordata; class Mammalia; order Chiroptera; family Vespertilionidae; genus Myotis; species Myotis davidii. The sequence continues at coordinate 121,595 of NW_006293809.1, read as the reverse complement.
TAGGAGTTTGTTAGATGGAAAAGGAAGGGTTGGGAGGCATTTAGAGCAGGGGGACAGTTTGGGCAAAAGTAAATATCTCGGTATAAAGGGGCCATTCTGGGTCCGGGGAAAAGTAAGCAGCCTGGCAGCTGGACCTACAGGGAGGTGGGGCAGGTGAGGGGAGCGTGATGGCAGCGGGAGGAGAGGCTCTCAGGAATGTGGAGCCAGGCTTTGAAGGGCCTGGAGAGACAATGGCGGGAGGAGGGGTGGTAAGGGGGTGCCGCTGCAGCAGCTTGGGCAGGGAGCGGCCGCAGCACAGGGCCCGGCGCCCCAGGCCTTGGCAGCATGCACATTGCACATGTATCGAGTGAGGTGCCAACTCTTTTCGTTGCTACTAACCTTGGTGACTACGCGGTTCTCCACAGCGACAGAGTGCTCCGGTGACAGCAACAGTGGCCCTGGGGAGAGCCTGCTTCAAAACATTGCCAAACCCCCAGAAATCAGAGTGGATTTATGACACTCCAGTGACTCCAGCAAAAGCGAATGTGAGAAATGCCTGTGTTACCGGCTTTGTGGAAGAATCGGGGTCCCACGCCCTCCCCAGATCCATGTCCAGTTTCCACAGTCCTCCGAACAGCAGAGCGCGGTCCCTCGCCCCACACCTGCGTGGAAATGCGCCCGTACAGAACCCCAGCCTTCCAGAAGTCCCCACCTGCCCTTCCGATGGGGGTGTCAGCTACAAGGTCCCTTTGAGCTTTCTGATTCCCCGAGTGGAGCAGCAGAACACCAAGCCCAACATCTATGACATCCCTATCCCTGTGCCCAGCGCCCCTCGGGCTGGAAAAGAGCCGGGGGACGCCGACGGGGCTTCAGGGGAGACCACGGACCCTCACTGCGCATGCCTCTCCAGACAGGCCACCTGGCCCTCCCCTGAGCCGGACAGACTGTCCGTGAACAGCTCTGACAACAGGGCCAGCATCACGTCTTCCTGCTCCTCCATGTCCACCGACTCCTCGTGCAGCTCCTCCTCGGAGGAGTCGGCGAAGGAGTTCTCCTTGGACCTGGCCTTGGCCAAGGGCACGGCGACGGCTCTCCAGCAGAATTTTTTGAACTGGAGGCTCAGAGACTCCCTGGAGGCCAACATCGATGCCATCCGCAGGGCCGCCGACCTCATCACAGAGTCCCTGAGAGAATTTCTGGATTTCGCCCGCGGAGTCTGTGGGGCCGCCGGGAACCTCCCCAGCAGTAGCCTTCAGGCCAGAATTAGGGACCAGCTGCAGACGATCTCCAACTCCTACCACATCCTGCTGGAAACCAAGGAGAGCCTGGAGGGCTGCCACTGGTCCCTGGACGTCCTTGTGACAGACAAAGCCCAGAGCAGCCTGGATGACCTGGAGAGGTTTGTCATGGTGGCAAGGATGGTTCCGGAAGACATCAAGAGGTTCACCTCCATCGTCATTGCCAACGGGAGGCTCCTCTTCAAGCAGAATGGTGAGAAGGAAGAGACCCCGCCATGGGCCCCCAAGACAGAATTCAAGCTGGCGAAAAGCATCCAGCTTCCCCAGAGGGAAATGGAGTCCTACCAGCGGAGTGCGCCTCGTGCTCAGCAGAGGGAGAGCGGGCCCTGCCCCGAGCCGCTCGGGAAAAGCTGGGCCAGTGTCTGTGAGAAGGTGAGTCCGGGCTCTGAGCGGTGCAGCCTGAAGGGCTCTCCCCGTGGACCTGGCGGGGTCGCCGGAAAGTCAGGTGCTGAGCGTCTTCCAGGGATTGGATAGGCTTTGGGAGACAAATTCCTGCAAGTAGAATTCTGGATGAAACCTTAGAAAGAAGTCAGTTAAACATTTTCGTGTCAAGGCAGATAGGATGTCTTCTGGAAATTGGGGGATTTGGGTTTTACCTCTGACACTAAGACGAGAAAGGACTTTAAAAGCCTTTTGAAGTCCATTCTATGAGCAAATTTCTTAATTTCACCATCAAGGTTTTTTTTGCATTTTTTTTGAAAGTTGTGAATTTAGTCATGGTCAGTGTGTTTCTTATGAATGGAAGAAGGGGGTGTAAACACTCTTCCAAATTGTGTGTGGTCTCAGCAGCCTCCAGACTCCAGTTGCTCTTAGAAAACTCTGCTGCCTGAGTTCAGATGCTATAGAAAGAACGTCTGGTTCAGGAACTGCAGGTCCCTGCGGCTGTGTGGCCCAGGTAACTTGGCGCTTTGGGGCTCAGTCTTGGTATCTTGGTTTTCTGCTAAAATGCCTTGTGGTGTAAGAGCCGCAACACATTCTAGACAAGCTAGAAATTTGGGTATTTTGCATTTCCCAAATAAATATTTTCTAAAAGGGCCTGTGTGTCATTATGCTAGGCCATATCGTAGACACAATTCAGCCCTTTGGTGGCCAGAGCGTCCTTGTTGCAAAAGGCGTCAGTTCACAGAACAAAAGCATGAAGCGGAGTGCTCGATTTCAAAGTGGGCTGAAAGAGCTGGCCAGCCTTATAACAACCGTTCCAGGGGGTGATTCGGAGGGATTGTCTTTTTCAGAAGTTGCCTAACCTGGAAGAGAAAGTAAAACCCATCCTGGAACAAAGATTGGATGAAAACAAAGACTTAGAAACACAGGTAAGCGAGAATGACCACCCTCCCACACTTCCGGTCAGCTGCTTTCTCGGGGAGACCTTTCCTGCTGTGAATCATTCAACACCGTAGCCATGACACTGGCGGGGGGGGCTTGGGTTTTGTGATGGTTTTTCCTTGTTACGGTGGAAGGGCCCCTGGAGGTGGACCGGTGGAGCGCAGGGTGGGGACCGGGATCTTCAACCACTCCTGAGAGGACACAGGGCTCTGCCCCTGTCATGGGTGGCGCCGCAGGTCAGCGTCCAGGGCGCATGCTCCCTTTGACATTCTCTTTTTCGGCTTCTGGTTATAGCTGAAAGGCCGTTTTCTTTCTAGATTGGCTTTTATTTATTTTTCTTCAACATTTTTTGACATTTGATGTTCTTTCTTTGTTTTTAATCAAAGGTGTTATCATTGTGCTTTTTGTTTTGTTTTATTTTGTTTGTTTTTATTTATTTTTTTATTGCTTAAAGTATTACAAAGAGTATTGCATATGTTTCCCTCCCTCCCCCTCATTTTGTTTTGTTAATAACAAAATAAAAA
>NW_006293809.1:117887-118399 GCF_000327345.1 Myotis davidii | reverse complement strand
TTTTCTGGGAAAGTAAACTGGGCTTTCTTGCTGCTTAGTCCTGTATATGGTAATGATGATTGCAGCATAATTTCTTTTTTTTTAAAAAATGTTTTATTGATTTTTTACAGAGAGGAAGGGAGAGGGATAGAGAATCAGAAACACAGATGAGAGAGAAACATCGATCAGCTGTCTCCTGCACACCTCCTACTGGGAATGTGCCCGCAACCAAGGCACATGCCCTTGACCGGAATCGAACCTGGGACTCTTTTGTCCACAGGCGGATGCTCTATCCACTGAGCCAAACCAGTCAGGGCCCATGGTGCTTATTTTTATTGATGACCTTTTCTTGGTGGCAAATGACAGCAGTTTTCCTTTTAACAGTTTTAAAAAGTTCCCTTTAAATTAACATAAGTGGATCCATTTAAAGACAAAGACTAAGCAGTTGGTGTTAAGCAGAAGCCAGGAAGCGCTTAACTGGTGAAGGTTTTCTTTGAATCGCTGAAGCCTGGGACGCAGTGAGCCAGCCCGAC
>NW_006293809.1:115580-116638 GCF_000327345.1 Myotis davidii | reverse complement strand
CAGCGCCCCAGGATGAGAACCATGGCACATTCTTACTTACCTACAGTTAACACTTTCCAGCGAAGATGCTGACATTCCAGCGTGGAGATTGTTGCTCCTCATTCCAGCCTCTGCTGCATCCTCCTCGTGCTCCCTGCCCCCAGAGATCTGCCTCAGCCAGCACCCCGATCTTTTCGTCCCTTTACCTGTCTATCTTGGTCCGTGTGTGCTGCTGTAACAAAGTCCTGTCGATGGAGTGGCTTATAAACAACAGACACGTATTTCTCGCCATTCCGAAGCTAGGAGTTTGAGATCAGGGCACCAGCGTGGTCAGGTTCTGGAACAGGTCCCTGCCAGGCTGCAGCCTGCCTTTGCGCTGTGCCCTCTGGATTCCTACAAGGGCCTTGATCCCACCCATGGGGCTCCCCTGCATGGCTTCACCTAGTTCCTCGTCACATCCCAAAGGCACGATCTCCTCGTCCCTTCATATTGGAGAGGGGAGTTTCAACATATGAATTTGGGGAGGACACAGTCAGGCCATCGCACCCTGTGAGTGCTCCTGGGCTGTGCATTTTGAGGTCATAGGTCGAGGAGAGTTTCAGGATGCAGTTTAACAGGAAGAATGAGATTCAGACTTCACTGACTCCAGCTCTTTATTTTTCTCATTGAAAGACTCAAGGCAGCCTTTTTCTTCAGGGAGCCTCACTCTCCTCACTTACCACCTAGCAATGGGGCTTTCAAATGTGCCCTGCAGTGGTCGCCACTAAGTTAGATGCTGAAATCTTTCCACAGTGGGTAGGCTTTAGGGCAGCGGTTCTCAACCTGTGGGTTGCAGCTCCTTTGGCGGTTGAACGTCCCTTTCACAGGTGTCGCCTAAGACCATCCTGCATATCAGATATTTACATTACGATTCATAACAGTAGCAACGTTACAGTTATGAAGTAGCAACAAAAATAATTTTGTTTGTTTATTTTTTTAATTAAATCTTTATTGTTCAGATTATTACATTTGTTCCTCTTTTTTCCCCCCATAATTCCCCTCCTCCCAGTTCCCGCCCCCCCCCTGCCCTCACTCCCCAC
>NW_006293809.1:108663-114284 GCF_000327345.1 Myotis davidii | reverse complement strand
ACTCTGACCACTGGGTACACTGGCTCTTGGATCTAAGGAGGTGCTAATTTAGCCTCTCCTTGAGGCTACCCAGCAGGAGCTACGAAGAGATCTGCAGATTCCCCTTCTTGTTTGGGGTTAGAGGTTCCCAGATGAGGCCCAGCTGTGAAGCAATGCAAGCTACTGTGGGTCCTTGGGCCTTCTCTTGGAAGTTCTGGGTCTGTCTGGCCCAGCTGCAGTTTGTTAGTTAATTTTCATATTGCAAAGGGCCAGGCCTTTCATATGCAAAAGCCTCTGTGCACAGCTTGGGTGGGGTGGGGTCTCAGGGAATCAACAGGGCGGAGTAAACAGCTATGCCTGATCCTCAGTCCTTCCCTAAGAGGGCAGTGTCTCAGTGTCCCGGTAATCGTTGCAAGCAGCTCTGAGAGAAAGCTGCCCTCGAGTTCCGAGTTTTGCCCGCTGCCAGACAGTCCAGTTTCTCCCCATATGAGTCTGGATCCCCAGAGACTTCCTGGAACTGGAGTTCAGAGCAGTCGTGGGCTTGTGACTCCCATTTCCGCGCACGCCTCCATACCTCTGCACTTTACTTCCGCAGCTCCTCTGGCTCTCAGTGTGCTCTGGATGATGTCCGTTTTGTCTTTTAGTTGTATTTTTGAAGTTGTTGTGGGAGGCACCAATTTCTGGTGTTTACCTATGCCGCCATCTTGGTTTCTCTAGCAACAAAAATAATTTTATGGTTGGATCACAACATGAGGAGCTGTATTTAAAGGGCCAGAAGGTTGAGAACCACTGCATTAGGGGGACACTGGTTCCATAGTCCAGAAAATAAAATGCATGGAAGTGAAACTATAGATATAACCTTATTAGCAAGCAAGAGAAATTTTTTTTAATATATTTTTTATTGATTTGAGAGAGGAAAGGAGAGGGAGAGAGAGAGAGAGAAACATCAGTGATGACAGAGAATCATTGATTGGCTGCCTCCTGCACACCCCACACCATGGATCGAGCCTGCAATCTGTGCATGTGCTTTGACTGGGAATTGAACCGTGACCTCCTAGTTCATAGCTTTTGCTCAACCACTGAGCCACACCAGCCGGGCACACGAGAAATATTTTTATGTTAAGGCAGGCATGTCAGCATACTTAGATTTCTTCTGAAAAATTTTGAGGGTCAGGTCCTACCTCTGATACTGGAGTTAGGAAGGAGTTTTTAAATCCATTAAAATCTGTTCTTTGAGGAAACATTTTAATCTCACCATCAAGTTTTCTTGCATTTTTTTGAAAGTTGTAAATTTGATCATTACCAATGTGTTTCTTCTAAGGGTTTGTTGGGAGAATTGAGTAAGATTTTATATATTTGTATAAAATATGGGAGATTATATATGGTGCAATTCATGAGATTGCATATATCATAATTTTTATGTAACGGTGCTTTGAAACCATAAACATTAATTAGTTAGGCAAATGTTGTGCTATGGGGCTTCCCAAACAAAACCACCCTTTCTTATCAAAAGTCTACCAAACCAAGCAAAAGCTGGACAAGGGGCCAAGCACAGCCTGTCGGTGGAATCCGTCTCTTATCCGCTGCTCTCTCTTCCCTCCCCTAGGACCTCAGCTCCCCTGTGCAGCAGGACCCCGGGAAGAAGGCCCACCTCTCAGAACACTGCCGGCTCTATTTCGGGGCACTCTTCAAGGCCATGGGTGTCCTCCACAGCAGCCTCCACCACAGCCAGCCCCCCGAGATCCTTGTGGCGCAGAGCAAGCTGGTCATCACGATCGGGCAGAAGCTGGTGGACACGCTGTGCAGGGAGACGCAGGACAGGGACGCGCGCAACGAGATCCTCCGTGGCAGCAGCCACCTGTGCAGCCTGCTCAAGGACCTGGCGCTGGCCACCAAGCACGCTGTGCTACAGCGCCCCAGCCCCACTGCGCTGGCGCACCTCCGGGCCGAGGCCGACAAGCTGGAGCAACATGCCAGGCAATTCAGGGGGTCTTTGGACTGAGCCTCCCTCCCTCCCTTCTGCGCGACTCTTGTCTTAAGGGGAAAGCCAGCCCGAGCGGGGGAGGGGTACACCGATGGGCAGAAGAGCCACGTGCCCGAAGCCTAGGCAACCCCAGAACATTGACTTGTCCCACAGACAGTCAGGGGAGAGAGACGGGTGTGGAGTAAGGGCCTTGCTAAGTGTTCATGACGTAAGGTCGGTGTATGAAATGACATTGTAGAAACTGATTTTTGTACCGGTTAAATGTGTGCCTGTTTTAAATTCATTCAGTATTTATTTATTGGATACCTACTAGATGTGCAATTGCAGGTGCTGCTCATGTAGCAGTAAATTAATTGGAAACCTCGCCTTCAGGGAGCTTACAGTCTGTGGAGAGACAGAGAGGGGAGACAGAGAATACAGTGACAGAGAAATACATATCCTGTATGTCAGGTGCTGGGGAGAAAAGAAAGGGTGGCGGGGAGAGACTTATTTCCAAATGAGTAATGGTCGCATCCATTAGATAAGGTCATTGGTATTTCATTTTTGATGGAATTGATTCTGTGAGATTGGTACACATTATGTATCTGTGTCTTACACCAAATATATATTTATATTTGCTATTTTGTCTTCACCGAGTTAAAGACGCATATTATATTTGCAACATAGCCTGTTCTGTTGGGTTCCCTGTTAATTTATTTTGTACACTGTGGAGTCTGTGTTGATAAATTCAGGATGCTCAATCAGCAAAGGTTTGTACCTCAACATTTACAGCATTACCATTTATAGTATCGTGTAGATATAATCATGAAACATCCTTTGCACCAAGGCTTTCCTTGGGAAAGTCTTTGATCCGTGTTACTCGGATCCTGGTACCAAAGCAAAGTCTCCAGGGCTTTTGTTATTCAGATGCTTCTCCCTAGAGTGTGCAGAAGGATGGAGTCGAGGCCAAGTTCTGGTGCACAAGGCTAGTGCGGGAAAAGCAGGGCCGTCCCTCGTTGTGGTCCAGGCAGGAAGTGTGTGGGGACAGACAGGACACCCATCTCCAGGCACAGATCTGAACGTGGCTTGGAGCTCCCTTGCATCTCCTCTTCTCCTAGCAGCTGGGTCTTTAGCTCATGTTGCTATGGTTACACCATCCCAACTTCACGTCAAGTGAAGGTCCATGTTTCTATACGCATCTCAGCCACAAAACAGCATCTCCAGGCTGGTAGTCACCTGAAGTGGAACCAGGTTCAGTTCCTGCCTGCTGCTCTGCGTTCAGTAGGTGCTTTTAAATTGTTGGCTGCGGGAAGTTGGTTATTTTTGCTGTTAGTCTTAGGGTTCCTGAAGAAGGAGCCCACAGGGCGAGGCTTGGTACACCCAGAACGGGGAGCTCCACCTTCTCTGAGCAGCTGTGACCCGTATCAGTTAGGATCCCTGCTGCAAGTGATCAAAACCCATATCCAATCCCTCTTAAGCAGTAAAGGAAATTTACTGACTGAAGTATCTTAAAATCACCCAGGTGCCGACTGCCTTCAAGACCGGCTGGTTTTAGCCCTGGCCAGTATGGCTCAGTTGGTCGTCTTCTGCACCAAAAGGTTGCTGGTTCGATTCCTGGTCAGGGCACTTGCACGGGTTGCAGGCTTCGACCCCTGGCGTGTGTGCAGGAAGCAGCTGATCTCTCACATAGATGTTTATCTTTCTCTCTCCCTCTCCCTTCCTTTTTCTCTAAAAAGAAAAATCAATGAAATGTTTTTAAATCAATACAAATATTTTTTTAAACCAAGACCGTCTTGTTTTGGGTGAACAGTATCCACGAGGCCCACTTTGTTAGTCCTATTTTCTCTGAGTTAACGCTCATGATTGCAAGGTGGTTGCCCATGTTCTTGGTTTGTGGCATGTAATGCCCAAGTGGTCCTAGACCTGGAATTCTCCCCTACACACCACACACACACACATGCACACACGCACACACATGCACATGCACACACGTGTCCTGACAGAAAGGCAAAGAGGTGTCTCTGCCAAGAACTGTGAAATGTCTGAGATTCCCGCCCGCCCCCTCCCCCCGCCCCACACCCTTCAAATGAATATTAGCCCACCCCAGTGTCATGGATGCAGACAGAAGACATGAGACTCTGGGGTCAGTGACTATGTCGGGGCCCCAAGACCACTCCCAGGTTCAAAGATTCATGAGGAGGATTTGCAGGACTCAGCGTATAGTCAGACTCCCGGCTATGATCTATCACAGTGAAAGGATGTGGGAAGGGAAAAGGTGGGGGGTGAGTGCAGAGGAAACCAGGCTGAAGCTGCCATGAGTCCTCACCCAGTGGCCACAGGGGACAGCCTTTCTTTCCCCAGGTAATGAGTTGTGACAACACAGGTGAAGTGCCACCGGCCACGAAGCTCATGAGAAACCGGCACCCAGGGTTTGTATTGGGGCTGATCATGTCAGCAACTTCTGTGAGGCATGTACCAAAGTTCCAGACCCTCAGAAGGAAAGCAGGTGTTCAGCACGAGTCACATTGTTTGTGCAATGAGTTTAGATACACTGGGCCATTCTTGTCAACCCTGGGGATGGTGGAAACCCTCCCCAGGTCCAAGTTCCTATCCAACAACCCAAGGCCAACCTTGCCAAGATGTCCTAATATCCTACCATCCTTCTGAGGATGGGGTCAGGCCTGCCAGGCACAGGGACAAAGGACTTTTCTCACAGCATCACAAGAGCTTATATTTCATATTTACATGCCTTCTACCCCCGGAAGTCCCCTGGGTGCACGTGATGCTGTGCACACAAAGAACCCTGAGTATAGGAAACCCCAATCTTCCACAACAGGATCTGCACAAACATGGCCAAGCTTGGCCTCAGACGAGACGGATTATTTGGGGCAGCAAACAAACCTGCCCTTCTGCTCCAGAGGAGACATGGTCTGTCTTCCAAGGGTCTTTGTTACAAATCCAGACCAAATGCCATCAGTGCCTCTGCTCAGAAGACGTGCAGAAACTCAGGAGACCCTGGAGGACTGTCCCAACAGGAACTTCTAGCAGAGTCGGGAAAGCTATCGGAAGGAGGGGTAGGTGCAGGGAGCACCAGGAACGGTTTACTCCCGTGGGCAAAATGATCTTTTCCACATAGTAATCTCAACAGCACAAATGTGAAGTGATTGCTATGTTCCAGACACTTTTTTAATGCTTTAGATGTTTTAACTCATTCAGTCCTTCAGAAGTGACCTAGTCCCTAATGAGTAGTGAACTGGTCCCTATTTTTTTCAGGACACTATATATGTTTGCATGTACACAAATAGATATAAATATATATGGAGATATATCTACATTACATAGTTTGTTTTAGATGAGTTCAAACCAAGGACCTTTGTTGACTAAGTACAAAGCCATTGGGTTTTAAATAATCAAAACTGAAAAATCAACTACAATAAAAACAATGAAAAAAAATCAAACACTTGGAGGCTAAATAGCATGCTATTAAACAATGATTTGGTTACCAAAGAGATCAAAGAAGAAATAAAAAGCATCCTGGAAACAAATGACAATGAAAACACAATAATCCAAAATCTATGGGACACAGTGAAAGCAGTCCTGAGAGGGAAGTGCATAGTTCTATAGGCCATCTCAAAAAAACAAGAAAAAAATGGCTGTAAATCATCTAACTCTACATCTC
>NW_006293809.1:105500-108246 GCF_000327345.1 Myotis davidii | reverse complement strand
CTGAAGCCCTGGCTGGGTAGTGCAGTTGGTTAGAGCATAGTCCCAATATGCCAAGCTTGCAAGTTCAATCCCCGGTCAGGGCACATACAATACTCAACCGATGAGATGCTAAAATCCTCAACAAAATATTAGCAAATCGGATCCAGCAATATATTAAAAAGATCATACACCATGACCAAGTGGAATTTATTCCAGAGATGCAAAACTGGTACAATATTCACAAATCAATAAATGTGATACATTACATAAACAAATTGAAATACAAAAAAAATCATTATCATATCAAAAAAATCATTATCATATCAACATTCAACATAATACAACATCCTTTTTTGATGAAAACTCTCAGCTAAGTGGGAATAGAGGGATCATATCTCACCATAATAAAAGCCATGTATGACAAACCTACAGTGAACATCATACTTATTGGGGAAAAACTAAAACCATTTCCCCTAAGAATAGGAACAAGACAGGGATGCCCACTTTCACCACTCCTGTTTGACATAGTACTGGAAGTGCTAGCCATAGTGATCAGACAAGAAGAAGAAATAAGAAGCACCTAAATTGGAAAAGGAGTAAAACTGATATTATTTGCAGATGACATGATACTGTACATAGGAAACCCTAAAGACTCCATCAAAAAACTACTAGACTTAATAAATGAATTCAGCATTGTAGCAGGATACAAAATTAACACCCAGAAATCTACAGGTTTCTTATACACCAACTAGAGGCCTGGTGCACAAATTCGTGCACCAGTGGGGTCCCTCGGTCTTGCCTGCGGGATTGGGCTGAAACTGGTTCTCTGATATCCCCTGAGGGGTCCCGGATTATAAGAGGGCACAGGCCAGGCCGAGGGACCCCACCTGTGCACTATCTGGGCCAGGGAGGGATGCAGGAGGTTGGCCAACCAGGGAGGGACCACGGGAGGGTTCCAGGGTGTGTCCGACCCATCTCACTCAGTCCTGATCAGCTGGATCCCAGCAGCAAGCTAACCTACCAGTCAGGACGTCTGCCCGCTGGTGGTTAGTGCATGCACATCATAGGGAGTAGTTGAGCAGCCTTAGCATATTACACTTGATTGGTTGAATGGACAACTGGACATTTAGCATATTAAGCTTTTATTATATAGAATAATGAACTCACAGAAAGAGAAACTAAACAAATAATTTTTTGCAACAAAAAAATTAAGATATCTAGGAATAACTTAACTGAGGTAAAAGACTTCTACTCAGAAAACTACAGGACTTTGAAAAAAGAGATAGAGGAAGACATAAACAGATGGAATAATATACTGTGTTTGTGGACTGGTAGAATCAACATCATTAAAATGTCCATACTACCCAAAGCAATCTATAGATTCAATGCAATCCCCATTAAAATACCAATGGCATATTTCACAGACCTAGAACAAATTCTCCAAAAATTAATATGGAATAAAAAGAAGAGCCCAAATAGCCACAGTAATCCTGAGAAAGAAGAACAAAGTTGGAGGGATCACAATACCAGATATCAAGCTATATTACAAAGCCACCATAATCAAAGCAGCCTGGTACTGGCACAAGAACAGACATATAAACCAATGGAACAGAACAGAGAACCCAGAAATCGACTCAAGCCATTTAAGCTCAATTAATATTTGACAAAGAAGGCAAGAGCATACAATGGAGTCCAAACAATCTCTTCAATAAATGGTGTTGAGAAAATTGGACAGATACATGCAAAAAAAATGAAACTAGACCACCAACTTACACCATACACAAGAATAAACTCAAAATGGATAAAGGACTTAAACATAAGACGAGAAACCATAAAAATTTTAGAAGAATCCACAGGAAGCAAAATCTCAGACATATGTCGAGCAATAGCTTTACTGATAAAGCTCCTAGGACAATGGAAACTAAAGAGAAAATAAACAAATGGGACTACATCAAAATACAAAGTTCTGCACAGCAAAAAAAAACATCAACTGTAGGGAGCAGCTATAGGGTTAAGCCTCGGACTGACCTGTTGGCCAAGCCACAAACAAGTCCCAGCTTAGAAGGCACAGCCCTCTTAGCATTATTAAACTTGACTTTATGGCTCCCTAGATCTTATCTGGGCAGCTAATGGGCTGAGGGGGTGCAGCAAGTGCTGCCAAAACAAGTGAAGCTCAGAAGAACATTGTAACTATGGTGACCACTACCTCGTTTACCTCTGGCTATAAAATACAGGCTCAGCTTGCCATCTGGATCCCTCTCTGTGGCCTCAGCCAGGCACAGGAAATCCACCTAGAGTCCTAGACCCAGCTTATTCTCTCTGTCTTTTCTACATCCTTCGCCACCACCCCTCAGCCTCAATGAACCCGTGGCTGTGCTGACATGGCACAATCAACAAAACAACGAGAGCCCACTGCATGGGAGAACATATTTACCAATGTTATCTCTGATAAAGGTTTTATCTCCATAATTTACAGGGAACTCCTATAATTTAACAAATGGAAGATAAACAACCAATCAAAAAATAGGCAAAGAACCTAAACGGACACACAGAAGGCCAAGAGACATATGAAAATGCTCAAAGTTACTAATCATCTGAGAGATGAAAATCAAAACGACAATGAGGTACCATCTCACACCTATCAGAATGGCTATCATCAACAAATCAACAAATGACAAGTGCTGGTGAGGATGTGGAGAAAAAGGAACCGTCCTTCACTGGTGGTGGGAATGCAGACTGGTGCAGCCACTGTGGAGAACAGTATGGA
>NW_006293809.1:77863-105281 GCF_000327345.1 Myotis davidii | reverse complement strand
AACAAAGGACAAGTGCTAGAGAGGATGCAGAGAAAAGGGAACCCTCTTGCATTGCTGGTGGGAATGCATACTGGTGCAGCCTCTATGTAAGACAGTATGGAGTTTCCTCAAAAAACTAAAAATGGAACTCCTATTTGACCCTGTGATCTCACTTCTAGGAATATATCCCAAGAAAACAGAAACATCAATCAGAAAGGATATATGCACCCCTATGTTCATAGCAGCACAATTCTCCATAGCTAAGATCTGGAAGCAGCCAAAGTGCCCATCAGCAGATGAGTGGATTAAAAACCAGTAGTACATCTACACAATGGAATACTACGCTGCTGTAAAAAAGAAAGAACTCCTACCATTTGCAACAGCATGGATGGATCTGGAAAGCATTATGCTAAGTGAAATAAGTCAGTCAGAGAAAAATAAATATCACATGATTTTTCACTCATTTGTGGAATATAATGAACAACATAAACTGATGAACAAAAATAGAGCCAGAGTCATAGAAACATCGAACAGACCATCCAACCTCAGAGGGAAGGTTGGGGTGGCAGATAAGAGATCAACCAAAGGACTTGTAAGTATGCATATGAGCATGACCAATGGACACAGACAGTAGGGTGTTGAGGCATGTGCTGGGGGGAGGGGCTGGGAGCAGCTGGGGAGAGGTCAATGGGGGAAAAGGGAGACATATGTAATACTTTAAACAATAAAGAATTTAAATTGAAAAAAAAAACACAAGAAAAACAAATCATGAAAACTGCTGCTCTCAGCTAAATGTGTTTCCTTCTCTTTTTTGAAAGCCAGCAGTTATGGGATGAGTTCGCACTGATTAATTCAATAGGATAATTACTTCTAAAAAATTTAAAGTAGAATGAGATCACATTTTTTAGCTGTTAGCATCGTTTTGCTGAATTTTTGTCTTTCTTTACTGCCCAGAATTCTGTACTGTTTCCTCTCAAGGGAGGAGGAAATGGTGGGTGCTGTGCTGGTGGCGGTGGCGGTAGCAGCCTGACCTCAATTAAGTTACATTTCATCAGGAGGATGGAAGTGGTGAGGGGCCTCGTTAAGAGATCTTCCATGTGACAAGCACGGGGGGCGGGGGGGGGCTGTTTCTGGTTTGTGGTAACTTTAAAAAAAATCTTTTAAAAATGTGCGTCCAAAAAAAAAAATGTGCGTCCTTGCCCTAACCGGTTTGGCTCAGTGGATAGAGCATCAGCCTGTTGACTCAAGGGTCCCAGGTTCGATTCTGGTCAAGGGCATGTACCTTGGTTGTGGGCACATCCCCAGTAGGGGATGTGCAAGAGGCAGCTGATCGATGTTTCTCTCTCATCGATGTTTCTAACTCTCTATCCCTCTCCCTTCCTCTCTGTAAAAAATCAATAAAATATATTTTAAAAAATAAATAAATAAATAAATAAATAAATAAAAATGTGCTTCCTTCCCAGGTCTCCAAAAGCTGCCTGTCTGCAAAGGCTGCCTGTTTATGTCGACATTTGCTCTGGCGCTTGTTTCAATCCAGGGAAGAGTGTTCCTGGGAGGGAACAGCAAGCAGGGACCCGGAAGTGGAAGGGCACCAGAGAAGGCGGAAAAGGAGGACCGTCAACGTGGCTGGATGGGACAGAAAGTGGCCAGAGGGGTGGCCAGGGCCAGTTCATGTAAACCTGTCCATTCCTGGAATCCTTGTAGTATTTCCCTAACATTGCAAGTTAAGAGCGAATTTTGGCCTGGCCGGCAAGGCTCAGTGGGTGAGCATCGACCTATGAATTAGGAAGTCACGGTTCAATACCTGGGTTGCCAGCTCTCTCCACAGTGTGGGGCGTGCAGGAGGCAGCCGATCAATGATTCTCTCTCATCATGTTTCTCCCTCTCTCTCTCCCTCTTCTTTCCTCTCTAATATCAATAAAAAATAATTTTTAACTAGAGTGAATTTTGTCTTGAATTATCTCGGTAATCACCTCAATTTTCCATTTCGTTTTCCTTTAAACCTCTTTGGGACATCCTCCTAAGAGGATGGTTGTGAAATTCTTAAAGAATCCTAACCCCTAGTTGTTGTTTTCTTATGCTAACTCTTAAAATGAGTTACTCTGCATGTTAGCTTTTTCCAGACAGAATTGTAAACTGCAGCCATGGAAGAGCATATGGGCAGAGCCAACAGGAAATGAAACCCGCCACAGTTCAGAAGTCTGAAATAGTCGGGAAACTATTGTTAACCGGCCCTAGAAGCGTTTCTTTCTCTTTTTAAAAAATTGATTTGAAAGATCAAGAGCGAGAGCAAGGAACATTGATTTGTTGATTCACTTACTTATGCATTCATTGATTGATTCTGTCTGTGCCTTGACTGGGGATGAACCCGTAACCTTGGTGTATGGGGCCGACCCTGACCAACTGAGCCACCCGGGCAGAGTAGAAGCATGTTAAGCACTGGGTTCTTAGCCTGGGCCTCGGGAGCCTGGGAATGAAACACATACATGTATAAACTGTAGCAAAGTTTCCTAGGCACTCATGGGTATTTGGGGGCGAATAAGTCTGAAGTTTTCATCACAGTCTCCAACAGGTCCAGTGACCCCCAAACTGTTAAGAAATACTGGTTTGCTCAAGGATGATGCTTTTCTCTTTAATTTCATGGTTTCCTTCCTCTTCCCATCCTTCAAATCCACAGCAGCACTGGGCAACGCTGTCACCCAGGATCCTTGTAAAGTAATAGCCATTATTAGTTCACTCAACAAAGGCAGCAGAGAGAAGGGCAGGTGACGGCACTGGCTTCCCAGCGTGGCTGGGCGGGCAGGATGGCTCCAGTCAGTGAAGCACAAAGCACAGTGCCTGGCGCGCAGCTGCTCTCCACACCAAGCAGTTGCTATCGATGGTAATAAATCATGGAGACGTGTTCGCTGTGTATCGTCTATGGCACAGAGTTGCCTAGAGACCAGTATTCTAAAAGGGGAAACCGGGGAGGAAGAGAAGAAACATTTAGCTGCCCCGCCTCGGTGCCCACGCAGGCAGCCCTGGTGAGTGTCCCCAGCACTTCGGGGGCAGAGGTCAAGGAACGTGGCTCATTTGAGAAAGCCCCTCACCTGAGACTCCTACTCACGGCTGTGTGTCCCTGGCCCTGGGACACCTTCTACACCCGAGTCTTGGGTGTGTCACTAGGAAAAAGGAAGGCATTTTAGCCCCTACCTCCTGAGATGGTTGTGAACACAGAAGGAAAGGGTGCCTCCCAATCGCCAGGGCATGGTCCTAGAAAGAGCAGCTGTTTTTGTTTTTCTTCCCCAAATGAACTCGGTGAGGGGTTGAGTTAGTTGCCCCAAAAGATCACTGGTTTGAGAGTCTGTCTAAAGATCCTTGGGTTTATTCTCTTCTGTGTCTGATTTTCTGTCCTATTGAGGACAACAAAAAATCTTGGAACCCATTCGCAGCTCTCACTTACTAGCTGTGCGACCTTAAACGAGTCATTTGATCTTTCCAGGCTTCTGTTCTCTCACCTGTAGACGGATTTGAACAGTACTTAATCCGTTTCAGGGGCAGCCTGAGTGTGTGGCTCCTTTCCGAATGATTCTGGACTTTCTTTTGATTTGTGGAGGAAATGACTATTGAGTCTGCCAAAGATTCTTCTAGGTGCTGAGGATGCAACAGGGAATATAATCAAGTTCCTACCCCCGTGGACTTTACAATTCTTGCGATTGGCATAAAAACAAACGGCAAGCCAATGAGAGAGCAACTAATTAAAGGGTTTAGTTTATTTTCACTCCCATTAGTTGCAGTAACAGAACACCATCTTAGAGCCCTGGAAGTTTTCGTATGCACATATTTTCTGTTCCCAAGTGGGAAATAGTTTCAGCTTTTTGATGCTTCACCTTGGCTAACCTGGTAACATCCAATTTAACTTCCACCCTCCTTGCCGTGGGTAGACTTTCTCCTAATATTTATAACTAATGGGACAGAGACTGTCCAGAGCACGAGAGCAGACAATCCAGAGCATGAGAGCCGACAATCATGAATGTTAGCAGGGGTTTTGCAAGGGATTTGAGTTCTCCGTATAGATACAGTGCAGCCTGTCCCTTGGAAATACTATATGGTGTTCATGGTTGGTTGATGTTGGTCTCAGGAAAGGGCATTAAACATCAGTGTACCTTTCATAATCTTATCTGTCTGTTAACTCTACCTGCTTTTTAATAGTATTTTTTCAGACTTCAGGAGGCTGTGAATGAAAAACATACGTGTCCAAACTGTACGCAAAGTGTGTATGTATATGTATATGTATATATACACACACATATATATACAATATGCATGAGACTATCAGAAAGTTCCAGGCTTTAGATAAAGGATCTTACTTCCCAGAATCACCTATAACATAATTTCACAGGATTTGCTTTGAGTGCTTAGGTCACAGTTGGTGCTCAACAAAGATGCCTTCTTTTTCTAAACAGACACATGTAAACTGAGTAATAGATTACATTCATATGCACCACTAACTGCATTAATAAAAGCAGCCATTTCCCGCAAGGCGCTCACAGAGGCACACTGGATAGAGAGGGACAGGAGCCAAGAGCAGGGTGCTCCTGAGTCTGCCGCGCCCCCGGGGCGAGGGAGCGATCACGAGGGTGCAGCAGAGATCCAGCGCCCACCAGAAAGAGGAAGGGGCGGGCCGCGGCGGGCGTGGGGTAAACACAGAGCATCCTACTTCGCCCAGCCAGCTTTAAGCAGCCCATCCTGCGGGGCCACGCCCAGCGCCTAGCGACGCTCTCTATGGCAACCGAGACTTGGCAACGACCCCACCCCGCTGCGTCAAAACAAGCGTGTTGCGTCATAGCGGCGCGCCGGAAGTGACTTAAGCAATCGCCAAAGACTCCGGAAATTGGCTCTGTCCGGGACTGTTGTTGACTCCGACACCCGGCTTGCGATGGGTTGCGACGGGGGAACAATTCCCAAGAGGCACGAACTGGTGAAGGGGCCCAAGAAGGTTGAGAAGGTCAGTGAGGTGGGCCCGATGGGGACTGGGGTTGGCGGGGCCCCCTCGGGAGCGAGGAGAGGTGGGGGTGGGGCCAGCGGGTTCAGACGCAGCTGCGCGCATCCCTTGTGGAGAATTCAAAATTAAAACAGGATTAATAAGGGACCTTTATTGCGTGCTTGCTATTGCCACTCACCCGAAAGTACCCTCAATATGGGGTGTCTTTTGCAATTCTCACATCGGTCCGCACTGCCGTCATCCTCACTGTGCAGACATGGAACTTGAGAGTGAAAAGGAGAAAGTTGCGATGCTAGGGACAGCGCCAGGGTTTGAAGCCTGTCTGCCTTCGTAACAGTGACGCGAATGGGTACTGTTTATCGGGCTTTGTATACACTAACTCATTTCTCAGGGCAGTCCTCCCAGAACGTCCCCTTATCCCCGTGAGGCAGGTCCTTCTTAAAACCATACCCGACCCCTGTACCCCGCGTTCATGGCTGGTTGACGTCGGTCTCGGGGGCAGTGAGCTTCCGGTGGCAGTCTGTCCCTTCTCCCGCTCTGTAAGTGGCACAGTTCCTAGCGCACTAAAAACATTGTAAAGAATTCCTAATGCGCACAGGTAATTGATCACATCATATGTCATTTCCATGCTACTGACAGGGAAATTGAGTCAGTAACATGACCAAGATTTCACATCCCGTGGGTAATGGAACCAAGATCCCCATTCATTTGCTCAGGTTTTCAAAGTTAGGCCTAGTCATTGCTTTTTGATAGTAGAAGGCTCAGCAGTGTTTGCCTTGTGCTCCACTACAGTGCGAATTTTGATAAAAGCTATTTAAACTGCCAACGTGTAGCTTTGGATCCAGGGAATGGATAAAGTAACAGTTGGGAATGTGGGTTTGGTTTGGTTTGAAATAGTAGACAGTGGTGATTAAAAGCATGGTCTCTGTAGCCAGACTGCTCTTATCCCAGCTCCTTCATCTCTTTGCTCTGTGACTTTTTGGTGCCTCACTTTCCTCAAGAACAAAGGTAAAAATACTGAATCATAGGGTTTTTATGAGGATTAAAAGATTAAGTTACAGAAACCGCTTAGCACAGCAGATACAGTTGTTGCTTCAAAAAATCAACTTTAAGGGAATGTTTTTATTTTTCTATTTCTCTTTTCTCCCAAACATGCCATCTTGTTACATTATTCAGGTTTGGCATTTTAGGAGGGGAAAAGAGTGGGACATGGGATATTATATAGGTAAAACTACCATTAGAAGGTTATGGTCTTACATCTGCATTTTCATACTGTGGTTAAGGATTTGATATGCCCCCTGGTGAACAGTCTGCAAAAAACACTTCTGTTAAATTGGTGGTTTTATGCAGAATTAAATAGTCTTTGTGCTAAATTTATAAATAATAATGCCTGTCTTCTCAGTTTTCCATCCTTATATTCTGCTAAAACTTTGGAGCCTTTCCCATTGTTAGAAATGAAACTGGACTGTTTGCTTTTTCTGGATGGCTTCCCTAACTTACTGTTAAGATGCAAATATTAATATTTATATGTAGCTTACATAGGCAATTTAATAATGTGAGGTAAACTGTTTTGTCATAGGTGTCGTGTTTACAGGGGACTTTATTTCACATAGTATTGATTACTGTGACTTTTTAAATCCCAACTTTTGTGTCATTATCTTTATGAAAACCAAAAATCATCATAGTGTGATATTACTGAATAAGCCTTTATGTGGAGTTCTGTGGATCATGTCTTTCAGAGGTGAAAATTAATTAAAAAGGTTTTTTTTCTCTTTGTAGGTTGACAAAGATGCTGAACTGGTGGCCCTATGGAACTATTGTGCTCTAAGTCAAGAAATACTAAGGCGACCAATAGTTGCCTGTGAACTTGGCAGGTATGGTTCCTTAATTGAGATGAGTTTTTATTAAATGATTTTTAAAAAAATTTTAATGTGTAAATGCAGTTCTTGATTCATCAAATGTGAATTACCACAAGCAAATTTGTGAAACCTAGGTTATCATTCCCTGTGAACATAATTCTGTACAAACTTATTCAATTTGGTTTATTTAATCCATGGATTGAAAACTCAGAGATTAATAGCTGACTTATAAACATAAACGCATGAAAGAGCCATGTGGGGCATTAGGGAATGGTGGGAACTGGGGGAAACTGCAGAGTTCATGTCCCATCTACAGGGATAGCTGCTACTCAGTTCCAGCCAGTTGCAGTTCAAGAATGTGAGCCTAGTGGTTCTAGAACTTCTGATTTGATATTTTCATCCAGGAAAAGTTGAAAATATGTACTTTTATATTAAATTTCCCAATTTTTGAAATCCTTGTTAAGGTCACATTCACCCCTCAGACTGCCAGTTTGAGCACTTGATTTTAAACTCGTTTCTTTCTTTGTATGCTCTGGAAATAGTTGAGAGAGGATTAAACTTGTCTTTTGAGTAAGGCTGGGCATTTCTGTTATCAAATGTAAAATGACTTTGGATTGTACTCAGTTTAGTCTTCGTCCTTTGTGTGAAGGTTAATTGTTGCCAGAATGTTTTGACTAATCTTTATTGTTGCAGACTTTATAACAAAGATGCTGTCATTGAGTTTCTACTGGACAAATCTTCCGAAAAAGCTCTTGCGAAGGCAGCATCTCACATTAAAAACATTAAGGTAACACAGGTGATTTTGAAGTGCTCCAAGGTCTCTGTGGTTGAGGTTTATATTATAGAATTCATGTACATTATAGACCGAACGCAAGTATTTGGGATTTCATTCCCACCCAGCAGGCTAATAAAGGTGTGATTTTGGGTGGTCACTTAAAGCTTAAGCCGGAAGGTCCCACACCTGTACTTTCTGCATTATAAATTTGTTACGATTTAATATGCATGAAAGAGCTTTGAAAACTCTCAATGTGCCCTAGCCGGATTGGCCCAGTGGATAGAGCATCAGCCTACGGACCAAAGCGTCCCGGGTTCAGTTCCAGTCAAGGGCACGTACCTTAGGGGAAGGCTCCTCCCCAGCCTGGGCCCTGGTTGGGGCACGTGCAGGAGGTAGCCAATCATTGTGTTTCCTCTCTGTCTTTCCCTCTCTCTTTGACTCTTCCTAAAAAATCAATGGAAAAATATCTTTGGGTGAGGATTAACAAAAAAATAAAAATATTTTTTTAAAAACCTCTCAATGTGCTGTATAAACATTGGGATGCCTTACTTTTGTAGTTAAAACTCAGCTACTTGAATTTTTTATTTGAAAGACACTTTTATAGAATTAGAGAATTTTATAGGTAGACCACTGTTAAATCATTGTGGTTATCTCTTGCTGACTAGAAGTTCTGATTGCAGTTAAAATTCTTTCATGAAAGTGGAAAAACAAGGTTTGTAGTAAAGGAAGTTTGTTGAGAGGACAAAATTTTCAAATTTGGTCAGTGGGAGAAAAATTAGAAAAGTAGTGAAGCATTTGAGAACCATCAAGCTGTCAAACACTTCGTCTCAGCCTCACTGTAAATACCTCCTGAGGCACATGGCCAGTTAGTGAGGCTAAACCAGGACCAGAGCTCCTGACTCCTCAACTTCGGGTATTTTCCTTTATTCTCTTTCTTTTTAAATGTTTTATTATTATAGTAGGCTTTCTGTTTGAATTCTTGGAATGATTACAGGATACGGGATATGTTTATTTCAGGCAAATCAGTAATGTTGAAATGTAGCTGATCATAGTGATACAGAAATAACCATGCTGATTTTTGTCATCTTTTGCCTTTGGAAGAGTATTCACTCCTAAAAGACCCATGATAACATAATTATCTCAAAAGTGTGATTCTCATTGAAATTTATTTATACAGTTCTATATTAAACCAGTATTCAATGTATGTGCTTGAACTTTTCATTTTAATGCCCAAAAAACCCTCTTCCAAAAGTCTGAACTATAAAAACAAAGTGATTCAAATAAAGCAATGCACATGTTCAAGGCTGTCATTACTGTCAGCCAATAGTCCACAAAGGCCCAGCGCAGAGAACTTGATGGGACACATCTCTGCTGTAAACCAGGACGCCGACTGCGTGGTGGCTTGCCTGCTGAGGTGCTCACTGCTCTCCAGAGTGTTGAAATCAGTGGTGCGGTTAAATGTGGAAAATGCCTCAAGTGCTAAAGTTTGGCTAAGTCACTCCTTGTAAAGTTGAAGTTTTTGAAAACCTGAACGGCGGGGTCTTGGAATATGAGAGTATTCTCTGTCTAGTATTTGCAGTGGGATTCATTAGACCATGGCCTCAGATTTACTGTCTCCCCAGCTATGAAGTAAACATGGGTAATCAGTGATACGGAATGGCCTCAGTGAGGATTGACGCGCAGGGAAAAAGAGTCCTTTCTGGATGAAATTACTATAAAGCTTTCTCTTTGTGGAGTAATTTTGCATGTCAGAAGTTACTTTTCCTTAAATAGTAAATGTTTGTGAAATAGAAATTAACTAACTTATTTGCTAGTTAGTGAATTTTAAAAATCGTGTTTTCTGTCACAATTTATGATTTAATTTTATAGCCATGTTAATTGATGGTCACAGGAAAGTAGGTGGGAGGAGGTTTGAATGGGAAGGGACTAGGATAACAATTTTTCTGTTGATTTAGGTGGTATTAAGGGAAGAGTGATCCACTTATCAAATGGATTCTTAAAATATGTACGGTTTTTCACAGAATGTGACAGAACTAAGGCTTTCTGACAATCCTGCCTGGGAAGGGGATAAAGGAAACACAAAAGGAGACAAGCATGATGACCTCCAGCGCGCACGTTTCATCTGCCCGGTCGTGGGCTTGGAGATGAATGGCCGACACAGGTCAGTCTGCTGAATGACACTGGTGCTGTGGGGCTCGTGCCTTGGCCTCATGATCACACAGACTCTGTAAGGTGCTCTTCGGTTTGGATGGTTCATGCCCTGTCAGCCAAGTCCACTGATGTGGTGTCCAAGTGCACTCACCTTTGTTCTCGAGAGCAGGAGAACCTGCAGTAAAGAGGGATTTTAAACATTTCTCTCGTGATGCTTTTTTTTAAAATATATATTTTTATTGATTTCAGAGAGGAAGGGAGAAGAAGAGAGAGATATAAACATCAGTGATGAGAGAGAATCATTGCTCTGCTGTCTCCTTCACGCCCCCTACTGGGGAGTGACCCCGCAAGCCGGGCATGTGCCCTTAACAGGAATTGAACCTGGGACTCTTCAGTCCGAAGGCTGACGCTCTAGCCACTGAGCCAAACCAGCTAGGGCTCGTGATGCGTATGAGACTTGGGTTGGGTTATCTGATCTCTTCCTATGGGAAAGAAAGCAAAGGGCAGATGTTTCCTATCAAACATCCCATTTCCTCGTCATTGCTAAAAATTACTCAGTGGGTACAGTGTTACAGAATACGTGGTTGGTCGGTCAGCTGAAGTCCCAGCTGATAATTACTTGATTTGAATTTGTAGCCCCAAATCCTCTAGCTAGAGTACCAGAAATCGTAAGGTTGAGATTTATATTGAAAATGTAAGTGCCTCATGTATTTCTCCCTTAAAAAATATGAATGTTGAATGAGTTAGTAGGTGTCTTTGTATAGGGAGTCTCTAAGCCAAAGTTCTAAATTTTTTTCCCACCATTTAAAAATATTTTCAATAGCTGGTCGTCTAGACAGAATCTTCCATGTAACACATTACATGTTGAAAGGTAGTAATTTTTATACTTTTATTCAGGAAAGGGGGAGAAAGCATCTCAAGTAAGTGAAAACTTACTGAGCTATAAACAACCGCATTTCGTCTGGGGCTTTCTGGCTCATTTGTATACATTCGTCTAACAGACGTATGTGCTGTGTGTGGCCAACTGTGCCAGAGAGCATCACCTCTGCTGAGGCGGAATAGCCTAGGATTCTGTTCTTCTTCAAGTAGTCTGAATTTAAATCTTTTCAGCTTCGCTCTCAAACTTCAGCATGTAGTGGTTGTTACTCAGCCTGCTGTGCTGATCATTTCACAGTGTAGACATGCATCAGATTGTCAGGTTGTACACCTTAAATAGCCACGATTCCTAGTCTTCAATTACACCTAAATAAAGCTAGAAAATAATAAAATAAAAGCTAACGTTCACCATTTGGGTTAAGTAGGAACTATTTGGGAACCAGACTCATGTACCTAATCCCCCTCCCCTCAGCCCCTGGCAACCACCCACCTGCTTCTGTCTCAATAGTTTTACCTGTTCTGGATATTCCATCTATAATAATAAAAGCGTAATATGCAAATCAGCTGAATGGCCGAACAGGGAAACGACCGTCCAGATGACCTTCCAGATGAAGCTGGTGCTGTGAGGGCCTACTCTTGCACGAATTTCGTGCATCGGGCCTCTAGTATAAATAGAGAAGCATAGAGTGTGTAACCTTTTGTGTCTAGCTTCCCACTTCTTTTTAAGAAAGCCATGGTTCACCCCAAAAGAGGAACTTCGCAGAAGCAAACAGCTCCAGGGTCTCAAGCAGGGATTACTGGGAGCTGTTGCTCCAGTTGTAGCTTCTCCCAGTTTTTCCCTTTCTTTGCTCTTCTCTCTCTTCCCAGGTAATTGGGCTTCCCCTGTTCGGCTCTGCCATCCAATTAATAGGGCTTAAGCATCCATGAAATAGGATTTTTTTTTGGTCCTAAACAATATTTAGTGAATTTAGTACAGTGTTACGAATCGGGTTTTGTTAGGGCAGTCTGCAGCTGCTATAACTATAACCCCTAGGAAACTGGGGAACCTTCTGTTGGTGATTTTAGAGGAATATGTAAAGTAAAATGTGAAAGTGCTGTTGCCCGTTTCCCCCAATCCTCGCCCCCAGAGCAGCTTTATTAGCTGTTTACTGTTTAATGGCCCTGCAGACCCTCCCAACGCCAACATGCCATGCTTCCCTCCACCTCTGCGACAGAAACATAAACAGTCGTGGAGTCAGATTACACAGTTTGTAACTTTTTTTCCTACTTCTTGAATTTGAACTTGTTTTCATGGCCTTGCAGAGTCACCTTATTCTTTGTAGGAGCTGCATGAGTGCTCATCGCTTGTCCGCCATCCCCTACCCGTGACCATTCAGGTGGTTCCTCGGCTCCCCTGTCCCAGGCAGTGCTGTCTGTACCACACAGCTCCGTAAGCACAAGGAGGCTCTGGAGCTCGACGCTTTACCCGACACTGTCGGATCGTCCTCCTGTGTGTGGGCCGCATTGTACGTCCGGCCCACCAGTGCCGTTTCCTCACACTTGCCACACGTTAACCGTCCCCCAGAATCCATTTCGGCCTGAGAGGGAAAGCATTCTGTCACTGTTCTGAAGAGCATTTCTTTAACTGTTGAGTTTAAGCGCCTGTTATGTGTGTTGGACATTTATATTTCTTCTGTGAGCCACATGTTACTGGCCTTTGCCCATTTTTCTATTTTGTTTATTATTGCTTTTTTAAATATATTTTTTTATTGATTTCAAAGAGGACGGGAGAGGGAGAGAGAGAGAAACATCAATAATGAGAGAGAATCATTGATTGGCTGTCTCCTGCATGCCCCCTACTGGGGATTGAGCTCACAACCCAGGCATGTGCCCTGACTGGGAATCAAACCGTGACCTCCTGGTTCATAGGTTGACGCTCAATCACTGAGCTACACCAACCAGGCTGTTACTGTTTTTCAGTACCTCTTTTAATATTCATAAACTCTGAATCACATATGTATTTAAAATATTTTTTCTGAGTTCCTATTCTGTTTTTTGTCTTTTTATGTTTGTAGTACTTTTAAAAATGTATTTATTTATTTTTATATATAGGAGAGACTTTATTCTAAAGGCTTATAGCAAGGGTGTGGGAATGGGACTGTGGACTATGTTTGTGGTTTTAATTTATATGTATAAATATAATCAAATGGAACCATTTTTCTTTGTGGTTCTTGGCCTTTGTGTAAACTGAACACATGTTCATTGATAATATGGGTAATAATTTTTAAATTTTCATGTAAGTCATTCTCCATATTGAATTTTTTCTCCAGGTTTTGCTTCCTGCGCTGCTGTGGCTGCGTGTTTTCTGAACGAGCCTTGAAGGAGATACGAGCAGAAGTCTGTCACACAGTGAGTTGTTGACGTGTGTCGGTTCTTCTCAGTGGCTGAGGAAACAGATGGCGTGGGGTCCTCCCCTCCACGTGTGATTTCAGTGTCCTCCACTTCTTTCTGAAGCATGGATCTAGTTAGTGTTTCTCTGTTTACAGCCCTCCCGTAGCTTGTCACTGCTGGAAGTTGGGTCTGTGCTTCCATGTCCCTGCTGCCTGCCAGCTCAGAGCACACTGGGCCACTGCCTGAGTGCTCCTCTCTGTCCTGTGCCTTGTTCCCTCTGCCCTTCCAGCCTGGAGGGTCCTTCCTGGGAACCTTAGTCCAGAGTGATCACCATTCCCTGCGCTGTGTGATCCCACTGACCTCAGCTTTGTGGTGGCTTCCCCACTGGACTGTGAGGTTTTCCTCTTTTTTTAAAAAATAGGACTTTATTTTTTTATAGTACTTTTAGGGTCAGTAAAATTATGAGGAAAGTGAGTGATTTCCCATATTCCCTCTGCCCTGCCCATACACATGTGCATAGTCTTCCCTGTTACCAACATCCCCACCAGAGTGGCACATTCGTTAAAATATGAACCTCCAGTGGCACGTTGGCATTACCCAGAGTCCACAGTTTACATTAGGGGTCACTCGGCGTTGTGTATTCTGTGGGTTTGGAGAGATGTATAATGACACGTGTCATCGTCATCATAGTGCCACACAGTCTTTCCACTGCCCTGAGAATCCTCTGCCCTCCTGGCATGTCTGAGGGCTGGTTCTCTCCAGGCACATCCAGTGGTCAGTAGGTGCTCAGACAAGTGAGCAAGGGCTTGACCTGGGCGCTTGCCTGTTCAGTGCATGTGACGGCTTTGCTTCCACCTGTTGCTGCTGTAGCCGGAACGTTTGTCTCCGGTGTTCTGCTGACCCTTGGGAAGCCTGGCATTTAGTTTAGTGTCATGGATGCCAGTGGCTCTGGTCTGTATTTTCACCTGTGTTAACCCTGTGAGGCCTCCCTGCGCTGTTTCTCTCTCCAGTGAACGCCTCTCCTTCAGCAGCTTTTGTTGAACAGCTGGTGGGGCCAGCGCTGTTTGCTGGCCCTCATGGTGGATAAGACTGAGAGCCCCTGTTTGCATGGAACCCACCATCCAGTTTGAGAGATAGACACTTAAATGACTGAGCAAGGCAGCATCAATGGTGACAAATGCTAGGAAAGAAACACGGGGTGATGTCCCATAGGGAGAGAGGCCACCTTAGTGGGTCAGCAAAGGTACCTCGAGGGTTGAATGAAGACCTGAGGGGTGCAGGAGGCAGCCAAGCAAAGTTCAAAAGCTCAGAAGTGACAGAGGCCTTTGCTGGTTTAAGGAACAGAAAGTGTGGTGGAGGATGGGGACAGAGAGAAGTAGGTGAGATTGGAGGGTCGGGCAGGGGTCACGCCACATAGGGCCCAGGCAGCCACGCTGGAGCAGTGGGAAGCCACAAGGCAGCTTTAAGCTAGGCCAGATGGCCATTCTTCTTAAAATGGTCCCTCTATTAAGCCAGATGTGGAGGAGGACACACTGGTGATTCTATTTATTTAGGATGCAAAGACAAGCAAAAGGTCATCGGTAGGAAGAAGTCATTGTGGGCTGATTATGAATAAAGCCATCGGATAATTTAGAATCTGTCCCATTAAGCTTTTACAAGCAAAGTTGAGAAATTACATTCTGGAATGTACTTGCTACATCTCTGATATTAACAATGATGGATGAGTGTCCAAGGGAAACTCGGACGTGGTGACAGCCCCTGTGCTCTTGGAGACAAGTCCTGCAGGAGCATATGTCCCTGAAAAGTCCTGTTCTGCCTTGTTGCTTGAGGCCAGGTACCGAACTGATGGTAAGGATGCCATTGGAGGCCCGGGGCCAGAGAACTTCCTTTTGACAGAGCTGATGAGAATGGCTTTATGGAGGAGGAGGTGTTTGTTCTAGACCTTGAAGGCCGGGCCCGTTTCTCCTCAGTTAGACTTGCCCAGAGAACGGGGCAGGACCTGCCTGTGGTGGGAGAAGGGCGGTGTGGGGCGGTCCACGGACAGGACAGCAAACAGCCCCAGAAGAAGTAACTCCCACTTCGTTGCTCCTTCCGGCGTCTGCTGGCTGGGGGAGAAAGTCTCTGCCCTAGTATGTTCCAGAGCCTCTGCCCCTCGAGCTCTCCAGAGAGAGGACCTACGCTCAGAGCTGTGGCAGGCAGGCTCCAGTGGGACTGTTTTGTGGTCTCTGCATTTTTATGTTTATTCTATATTTATTGCAAGGGATGCTGTTTCTTTAATTCTTAAGACAGGAATATAAAGTTAACTTTTAAAGTAAATTTAAGTAGAAACAATGGGTAGATTTAAAGAAAAAATGCTAAGATACTGACAGTAATGTGTCAGGGAAATGCCTGGAATTTGTGAAATGCTGTTTGTAAATCATGGTGGTAGGTAGTGGGGGCGGGGATGGGGTGGAAGAGTTGGAGGGTGTTTTGAAGAAGAGAAAACGGAGGAGCAGCCCTACTGGGGAGAAGCCCAGGCAGCCCAAGGAGATGGGGCACAAGGTGTAGTCACGCAGTGGGGCAGGACTGGGGGGCAGGGCGACAGGCCGGAGATGTGAGTCGACTGGGTGGTGGAAACTTTGAGTGCCTGACCCAGGAGCAGGTCCAGGTGGGAATGCGGTAGGGAGCCATTGAGGCAAGAAATTTGACAGCGGGTATGAAAAGGGAGCCTGTGGGAAGTGCTGTGAAGGAGCGGGAACTCGGGGAACAGCTGGTATGTGCTCCATGGGGCGGGAGAGGCACTTTGCATCTGCTGTGTTCAGATGTGTGTGTACCAAGTTGTGTGTGTGATGTTGTTTCAGTGTTACACACATTTCCGAGTACACTCAGGAAGTCTGCTTGAAAGAATGTAAATAGGAGATGTGGAAAATTAAGCTGAAATGTATTACAGAAGCCAAATATCCTAAATCAGTAGTTCCTAAACTAGGCTTTCTCTGTAGAATCACCACTGTAGTTTGTCAAGTTCCCATTCCCCATCTCAGACCCCGACACCAAAGCCTTTAGGTGGGTGTAGACTTCTTTTATTTAAGAGTTCTCAGAGTAATTCTAATGGGCTCCCAATTTTGGGGGACTCTGACCTAAAGCAATCAAACATTTTTCCTTCTACCATAATGGCGACCGTCTCCTGGATCAGGCAGTCTTCCTTTGCATTGGCTGACCCCACACATAATGTAACCACATTGACAAACATACATAACAGAGCTTTATGGAGAAGTTGACAGTATGTCATGAAAAGGCAATATTACAAGGGAACTCTGAAATCCTTCTGTTGGTGCTTGGGAAATTTCACTGCACACCAGCAAACTTGAAAGTCCGCACCTTGAGCACTTCGAGGGAAGGGAAGGAAGCAGAGGAAAGGGGACCTGACTGTGTCAGGGTTGCACAAGGAGAGACCAGGTGAGGATGGGAGCTCCAGCTACATCTGCCTCCTGAGGGGACTCCTGCAGGCAGACAGGACGCTGGCTCAACTCAGGAGTGTCTCAGGGAGGAAAGTATCTTAAACATAAATCTGTTGCCAGAAGAGCAAGAAAGCACTTTTCTCTTATGTAATCTACATAGATACTGCCTTTGCTTAACTAGATGGAGTACTCTACCCTTTAGCTCGCTTGGGCAGCCATACAAGGCATCGCAAACTGGGTGCCTTAACAGAAAGTATTGTGTCACAGTCTGGAGGCTGGAAGTCTGCAGTCAGGGGTAGGCAGGAAATTGTGTGTCTGCAGGGTGGTTCCTCTGAGGCTGGGAGGGAAGGAGCTGTCTCAGACCTCTCTCCCTGACTTCAGATGGCCGCCTGTCCCTGTGTCTCCTCTTGTGGCCTTTCCTCTTTGGAGTCCCTCTCTATACCCATATCTTCCCCCTTTTTTGAGGACACCAGCCATACTAGATTAGTATGACTAATGACATGTACAGTGACTTGATTTCCAACAGTCACATTCTGACTGACTTCAACATTTGAGGCGATGGAGGGTAGGGGAGGCACAGTTCAACCAAAAACAACGATAGAGTTTACAAAAGCATAGAACATGGGACATTCACTGGCATACGTGGGTGGGAGTCACTCAGTCACGAAACCAGTATTGAGAGCCTGGTATATCGGATACATGGGTGGGAGTCACTCATTCATTCACAAAACCAGTATTGAGAGCCTGGTATATCGTTTGTGGCTCACGCACCAGTGTTGGCTTGGGACCACCACTTCACCTCTCTGGGCTTGACATTCTAATATGTAAAATGAAGGAATAGTAAATTCTCACTTTTTCTTTAGACCCAACTTCCAAACCATAACCCTTTTAAATGAGGAAATTAAGTGACAACTTTGTATACTGTCATCAGGAATCAAACTCACACTTGTATTTCAAAGGCTCTAAAATTTATGAATACCAAGTGTCTCAGGGCTGGCTCACTGCTGAGACAACCAGTGGGCAACACAGTGAAAGATTGTGGTTGGCCAGCTCTCTTATGAGGGAAACTTACGGACTCCAGCTCCTGCTGTCCTGTAGCTCGGGCCTCCTCTGGTGTTTGGAGTGTTCTCCACTCAGTTGATTAATGGGGACTCAGAAGGGAGGTTTTATTGGGCCAGTCCTGGCCCTGGTGCTCATCACTTCTGTTCGCATTCCATTGGCCAGAACTCAGTCATGTGGCCATACCTAACTACAAGGTAGTCTGGGAACTGTAGTCTGGCTGGATGCCCAGGAAGAGGCGGTGAAGACCAGCCATTCTTGCCAACTCTGCCAAAAGGAAGAATGATAGTACCGTTTCAGGAACTGTAGTGCATTGTGAAAAGGTGAATGAGTGAGATAGTCACAGTGTCAAAGCCTAAAAGAAAATTTCATTTTTTAGGTAATGTCTGAAATTCAGAGGAACCAATGTCATAAGCCAGATGTCAGGAACCTCAGTGATACTCAGAGTGTGCATTTCTCTACCTTTCATTCTGTAGTTCCCTCTGCATTTGCTGTTCAGTTAACTAGAAGAGACTGACGGGTTTGAAGTAGCTACCTCTGTGTTCTAAACCCCTCATGTGCACACTTGATGTCAGCAAACACGGTCCAAAGAGATGTAGTTGCTAGGTTTTTTTGTGTTCACTATAAACAAATCACTAGCCAAAATATCAATTGTATTCCCCACTGTGTTCCTTCCTTCTTGTAACAAGAAGAAACACACTAGAGTAATTACAGTTTGTAAAGTAAATGATGTACTTGTTACTAAGAGCAGATCCATGGTCCTGTGATATTGGTGTCGCCCGGGAGGTTTAGTTCACTCTTTCTTGAGAAAGGCATATTCCCAGGCCCCTTCATAGTCTTGCCAAATCATCTGTATTTTAGCAAGACACCTGGGGTTTTCTAGTTTATAGAGGTATGACCAGGAGCATTTGACTTGCTGGCTCTCTGGCTTCGTTTCTTTAGTCTCTGTGATAGGTGAGTGGGGTGTGTGGGTGTTTTAAAGTCAGAAGAAAACAAAAATTTACACCCATACTGGTTGGGGGTTTTTTCTTTTGTTTTTGCTTTTTTAGTTATTTTCATGGGGATTGAGGGGTGTGGAGTGGAAAAGAGAGAAAGTGTTTGGAAAGAGGATATATTTTCAAAAGTGGTCAGTGAATTCTATTTTCCTCCCTGGTCTCCAGGTTATTTTATTTTAGCTTTCCGCCGTCTTCCTGGTCTCTGTGAACTTTAAGCCTCAGGGAATTGCATAATATCCAGCACAGGCAGCCTTAAACTTTCACCTCTAGGGAAACTAATAGCAGGAAGGTTCTGTTCCTAGAAGGCTGGAGAAATTATCTACACATTAATTAATTAATTACCCATTAATACATCGCCTTTAAGATACAGTCCATAGCAATATGTTTCTTGTGATTTCTTTCTCATAGCTATAAAAGTGGCCAACAGTTGATAGTAGAGCCTTGTCAAGAGCATTTTTCTAGATTCGTTTGAGGAGTATCTTGTATCAAAGAATCATTTTCCCATCTTTCTTCTTTGGTTGAATATTTTCTTATTTCAAGTCAAGGAAACAAGTGATATGATGAAGAAAGCAAACACTCCTTAGAGCTCCCAGCCCAGTGGTTCAGCTCCTGTGAAAATGACTGTGCTGTTGACGCCAGTGTGGTTCCACGGCAGCCTCGCCTGCCGCAGTACCTTCGGTCTCCGCCACCTCTGCCAGCATGTCACCCCAGAGGGTCTGTCGAGGACTTGAATTTGTGGGTGAGCAGAGCAGGCGATTACTGGTCCACAGCACGTCTCCTGGCCCATATACACAGCTGTCCTGGACTTAGCAGCCTGCAAAAGGAAACCCCAAAACTCAGCTGCCTTGTCCCGTGTCAGTTTACATTCACGCACAAAAGTGACCCTACTTCCAAGGTCATCTGTGAGGCCTCTCTGCTTCCCGGGGGGTCAGATAACTATGAAGTCCATGATTGCTTTGATGGGGACTTTTACGCTGAATCTTGAATTTATGATGGAAGGAAAGTTTTTCTTCTTTTTGTTAGTGATCTGAAATGTTTGATGGCCCCTCTAAGGGAATACTGTGGGGTTTTAGCTAGTCATGAGCACGGGGGAGAGGTAATGACACTCGTTTGCCGGGTAAAATCTAAATGCTAATAGCAGCTGTTTTAAATTCCGTGAAGATGTTTTTTCTTGGTTGTGGGTAAGTGCATAAGAATTGCGCTGATTTTCGTTAAGTCATCGTTTCAGTCCTTTATTAGTTTTGCAAAGTGTTTGATGTAAACAGAATCCAGTGCTGCTTGGAGTCTTTCAAGATGAACTCAGGAGTCTGCTTTATGTGCCTGACCCTGCGCTCAGCTCTTCCTTCTCTCTCAATCCTCCTGCCAACTGGGGGGGATGGGGAAGGGTTGGCAGTGAGAAGGTAGAAGAGGGTCTGTGATCTCCAGTGCGCAGAGGAGTGAGCTCAGCTCCTGTGCCAGGACCTTGTGTCCATTTTGGAGCCTGGGTGTGAAGGCGAGCAGTGTGAGGGCACAGTGCCTCTCCCAGCTGGGACGTGCACTGTGTCCTCTCACTGCTCACCTTCACCCCCGCGCTCCCAGCTGGGAGCGAGGGTGTGAAGGCGAGCAGCGTGAGGGCACAGTGCCTCTCCCAGCTGGGACGTGCACTGTGTCCTCTCACTGCTCACCTTCACCCCCGCGCTCCCAGCTGGGAGCATGGGTGTGAAGGTGAGCAATGTGAGGACACAAGTGCACCTCCCAGCTGGGAGTGTGGGTGTGAAGGTGAGCAGTGTGAGGACACAGTGCAAGTGCACCACCCAGCTGGGAGCCTGGGTGTGAAGGTGAGCAGTGTGAGGACAGAGTGCAGGACAGTCAAGTGCATCTCCCAGCTGGGAGCGTGGGTGTGAAGGTGAGCAGTGTGAGGACATAGTGCAAGTGTATCTCCCAGCTGGGAGCGTGGGTGTGAAGGCGATCAGTGTGAGGACACAGTGCAAGTGCACCTCCCAGCTGGGAGCGTGGGTGTGAAGGTGAGCAGTGTGAGGACACAGTGCAAGTGCACCTCCCAGCTGGGAGCGTGGGTGTGAAGGTGATCAGTGTGTGAGAACAGGATTCAGTGAGGAGAGAAGCAGCAGCCCTTGGCTGTAACTGGGTAACTAATTTGTAGACGTGGGTATGAACTGGGAGGGAATGCAGACAGATGGGATGTTTTCAGAGTTGTGTTCTCGCTGTTTTGTTAATTAAAAATAAACGAACTCTTTGCTGCTAATGACGGGATGGCTGTCACTGCGCACAGAGCTAGGCTGCAGGCTCACCTAGGGGAGTGGCACCGGGTGCACCACTCTGTCACTTCCTGTGAGTGGGAACTACTTCATTTCTGAGCCAGGTTGCTCATCTGTAAAGTGTGAACGATACTTTCTTTTGAGAGTCGCTGTGAGGATGGACTGCAGGCCCAGAGCCAGGCTCCGGAAGGCTTGTCACACTGTCCCAACCAGTCGGGCCGACTGAATGCCGCCATCAGTTTGCACACTGAAGCTGGCGATGGCCAGAATTTCCTGAACTGTTCATGCCTGGGGAGTGGTGGTTTTAAGACTTATAGCAACTGATTTTATTCAGGGACCACTGTAATGATTCCGAATCATTACTTTATTATTGATGCCAACAGCTCTGACTTTCTGTGCTGCTTGTGCACGTAGGGAATCACTTTTTCTGCAGAAGTGGAGCTCCCTTTCTGAGCACTTACTGTCCTTCAGCCCCAGTGGGTGATGACAAGGAGCACCTGCTTCTAAAGAAAGGCCAGGTGGTTTGTTAGTTGCTAACTGTTGCCTCCTTCCTGTGGGAATCCCTCCCTGATTGGGTCATCTTTACCTTTTTACAAACACTGGAATTACTGCAGCGCCACTGACGCGGGACCTGTCGGGAGATTGGCGGTGTGTGGGCGGCAGCAGAAATGGCCTGTCTTTGAACTGCTCTGGTGTCAGAGTTTACATTTTGTATTTGTTTGCAGCCTGTCTCTTTTAGGTCAGTCTTTTAAACATCTCAAAAACTGGGCGGCCTGGGGTAGTTTGCATCTTTGATCCATAGTATTCAAACCTGAGGACCACACCCAAGTGCACTATTACAGTAGGTGATGTGTGTGCGGTGGCTCCTGCAGTGTTGGGAAGCTGCCCACTGTCCCCGGAGAGAGGGTGCTCTGGGCAGCTGCCTTCCCACATGGATTTGTTCTAATCTTCCCTAGTCTTCCTGTGTTCTGTGTCCACCAGGCAGGATTCAGGGCCCCGTGAAGGTCGGGCTCCCCCTACTAGACTCTTTCACACTGTGCTGTGACTTGTTCATCTGTCTTTTTTCTCCCCAGACTGTCTGCTCTTCCCAAGCAGCCATCTTCACCCTGGGGGTCGGATGGGTGGGGAGAGCGGGTGTGAATAGCTCCAGAGGAGCCGAGGTATAGCTTTTCAGCTCCACAGGTATTTTCCCAAACCCGTTGTGCCTGAGAACTCTCCTGTGGTCAGCCATCTCTTCCAAACTGCACAAGAAAGGACACTGCTCTCCCCCCCCCAAATCTTGCTTGTGCTCCCCAAGTGGAAGATCTGGCATATAAGAGAGCTGTCTGTCGGCCCAGCCACATAAAGAAGCTGAGAGAGAGAACCTCAGTTAGGAATCAGCTGTGGCCGCCCGTGCTCTAACACACGGCATACTGCTGGGCTGTCCTCACCTTCCATGTGGTCAGGGTCACCCAGAAGTGTCGCTCGGGGCTGCGGATATCTTTGGACCACTCAAGCGTGTCTCTGCACAGACATCGGTCAGTGCAAACTGCACAGACTTCCTCGTTAGTACATGGGAAGGCTTCCAGAATAAATTGTTGTGTTACAGGGTGGCTCTTTGAGTCCTTTGTTTGGAGACACAGGTATTTCCTTCAGGGCAGATCGGGACGACTTTGCTTGTCTTGGGTTTCATGTTTGCTGGTTGGCCTGCTCCAGGAGTGATCTTTTTGTCACTCCCTTGCTTCCGTTGTAGTGTATGACTTCTTTGTTGGTTTTGATTGAAAAATCCTGTCACAAAGATTAATGACATACTTCCATTGGAATTTGGAATGGACTAGATCGTCATATCGTTACTATCTGCCTGTCGTCTTATAAAGCCAGGGTGTACCACCTTCTCTCTCCAGTGAAATGAGATATTTCAGAACAGTTCGCCAGGGTCTGCCCAGCAGCCTTATACCTCTTTGGGGCCTTTGCACCAATGTGAATACAGGAAACGTTTTGAGGTACGCAAACAGCTCTGAGAAGCTGCACAAACATGGCCAGCTCCTCCTCGCCCTGTGCTGTCCTTCGTTAGGTTGGTGCTGTGCTGTAGCTTCAGTGTGGAGAGAGGTCGGAAGGTTTGGGTTTGTTGTCTTGGTTTTCTTTTAAGCTGACGGCCAGTGTGAAACATCCAGGTCCCACCACAGAGTGTTAGCTCCTCTTCACGGACACATTCCAGCCTTGTAACCCCAGAGCCCCTGGGATTGGGTATTTTCAGTCATTTCAATGATGCAACGAAGATCAGTCTCATGTGTAGCGCACTGTCCTGCGGGGTGAAGCGTGGGCTAAGTGTGTTTCGCTCCCTGATAGCGACAGGCACGTGGGGGTGGGGTGCTGGCCTGCCGCCCTCCCCTCAGCTCTGTTAGTGCTGTGTTCACAGTTCCGGCTCAGGTTCACGCTCACATTTAGAAATCGGTGTGCAGTAGTAGCTCTTTGGTCATTGCCTCCCCGAGCGTTTCAGGGTAGTCGGGCCAGCCTCGGGCTGAGGCCTCGGCTTGCCGTGTCTGGCAGGGTGGGAGGTTCCCAGGAGGCCACCTGCAGGGCCTGGCGCATTTCCCTTTTTAAATAGCGTGAGCACCTCTCGGTTTGCAGACATTTCCGAGCCCTGCTTCTTGGTGGTGGTGGTGTTCGTCTCTGTCTTGTGCAGTCAGCTTTGTGGCCATAGTGAAAGTGTGTTACACGTGTGACTCTGTCACCAAATTCATTTCCAAGAAAGTTAAGTGTTATTTATTCTCCAGGTGGGAATGGGCAGCTCATAGAAAGTACAGTCCTCTGGGTTTTGGAACTACTGTTCTGCTCCACAGAAAGTTCTGTTTGGAATATTTACTTATTTTAAAGGCTGCAGAGAGAGTGGCCATTCTCGTGTTACAGAGCAGATAGGATTTCTGTCCACCAGACCCGCGTCTCCATCCGTGCCCGGCTCCCCGTGTGTCCCTGAAATCACAGGTGGTTTCCAGGGTGGTGTGTGTGTGAGGGAGAGCACGTAGGGCCTTGGTGCACGGTCATTGCTTACACCCCTGGCCTGTAGACACGTCCGTAACCCCTCAGCCCTCCACGCAGCAGCCTCTGTGGGCCACGCAGGAAATTAACTGGCTTCCAAGCATGAACAATGGTTTGAAGACTAGACACTCAGCCCCCTGGAGACTGGTGGGGAGGCGCTGTAGACTCTCTCAGCAGCAGTCACCAGAGTTGCCTTAGGGTGGGGTTCACACCCGTTCCTTTTTAAGGTGCTAGAATCTTCAGTAGCAGAAGTGCTGTCCAGGGATGGTCCTCAGAATGGAATTTTCTCACATTGTAACTCTATTCAGGGTGAAGTGCTTTGAGGGCATTGTTTCACAACTCACCACTGCCCTCATTACTCAGCCAGGAAAGGGGCAGCTCGGAGTGGGAAGAAGCCACAGGAAGCCGAGTGTCAGGGAGGGCGAGTGCGGACGCCATATTGGGTCCCATCATCGTTCTTTTTAGGGTGACAGCACCACAGGCTGAGGCATCACAATTGCTGCTCTCACTGATTTTAGAAGAGATCCATCAACGCTCCGTATCGGTGGTTTTTCATCAGGGATTCAACCAACCAGGAATCAAAATTATTTGGGGGTGGGGGGTGATCCCAGAAAGTTCCAAAAAGCAAAACTTAAATTTGCCGCACGCTGAGCGCTGTGCTGGATCCACAGGAATGAAGTGATGCCATTTTGTAGCTCTATCCACTGAGCAAACCAGCTAGGGCTGTTGTTGTTCTTATACCGTCTCTGTGGCACCGACCTCAGGATTTGTGGGTCAAAGGACGGTCTCTTCAGTCGTGAGACCCGCCCTAGAGCAGGAGCTGACCCCAGAGTGATGGGTTTCGGAGACAGCACAGTAAATAGCCAGTGGTCGGAGCTGGCTAAGCCAAAGGTGCAGGTGGGACCGCGGGAATCTCCCCACGGCCCCAGGGGCTGTGGCTGGGCTGTGGCTGGGCGAAGGGGCGGCTGCCCCCTGGTCATGGACTCTGTCTGTCTTGCTCTCTCCAGTGTGGGGCCGCCTTCCAGGAGGATGACGTCATTGTGCTCAATGGCACCAAGGAGGACGTGGACACACTCAGGAGCAGGATGGAGGAGAGGAGGCTGAGAGCGAGGCTGGGGAAGGTAAGGGTCCTGTGTCCCGCCCCTGCTGCTCCTCTCTCTGCCTTGCAGTGGCTGCTGGGGGTTGGCAGGGTTTGAGGCCTTTTTACAACCTGGCAGGGCCTGGGCACTGGACAGTCCAGCCTGGCTCTGCCGCACCCTCGCTGTGGGGTGGGCACAGTGCTTCTCTTCCTCGCTCAGCGCTCCGTATCGGCAGTTTTTCATCAGGGATTCAACCAACCAGAAATCAAAATTATTTGGGGGCGGGGGGTGATCCCAGAAAGTTCCAAAAAGCAAAACTTAAATTTGCTGCACGCTGAGCGCTGTGCTGGATCCACAGGAAGGAAGTGATGTGTAGGCACACCCTGCGTCGTCTGTGTGCTCATGTAGGTCACGCGTAAATGCTCTTTATGTAATGCCATTTTGTATAAAGGACTTGAGCATCCTTGGATTTGGGGCCCTGTGAGGGTCCTGGAACCAGGGTTCATAACTTGTGAAATCAAGGAAAATCGCCATCACCCCAGCACATCCGAAGAGCCTGCTGCCCAGATCTGAGCGTCCAGGAGTCGCCTGGACACCTGGTCCCCCAGGAGCCTGTGCCCACCCCGGTCCCCAGGTGCAGCCCCTCCACCAGCACCTGGAGCTGCCCCCTAGCTTTCCCCGCCCTCAGGGCCACAGAAGGCACCCGAGCTCCGGAGATGTCTGCATGGTGGCGGACACTTGACTTCAGTGAGTTGTCGCGTCTGTCCCAGGCTTCCCGGGACGCCCGTGCCCTCTCTGCCCTCTCCGAGAGGTGCTCACCGGCGCTCTGGTTACTGCTGCCGGACACCGGACACTTCCTCAGACACTCCAGCAGGAGGCGGCTGGCAGCTCCTCCCGACCCAGCGCTGTCCTTTCACATGAGGGCTCAGAGCTCAGCAGCTGCCTCTCTCTGTTTTGAAGGGCTCGCTCTTGTCCTCGGGTTTTTACGTCGTATACGAGTGTTACAGGTCACATGCATGTGTGCATTGTAAGTTCAGGGCTCCTGCCGGAGAAAGTTCCTTTTCCCACGTTGTCTAGTGAGGGGAACCTTCTGGTAGTTTAGGCTGTGTGTCTGTAGCGCCATCTTTTGGCTACTTGGGAAAATGGCATTTTTAAAGGAAATTCTCTGAATGAACAAGGTCCTATGTCTCCTGTGACTGAGTCGGTTCTAGCACAGCCACGTGGTTTTAGAGTGGTTCGTTGCATTTTAGAAATTAGGAGCGACAGAATCCTAGTGCCTGGACATCTTACTGGCAGTAATCCCTTCAGCACAGCCTCAGCCCTCGTGGATGAGCGAGCAAACAGGAAGGCGGTGTGAGCGCCCGGAGAAGCCCCCTGGGTGCGTGTGCGGGCTGGATCGTTCAGTTAGCTGCTCCTTTGTGGACCGCAGTCACTGTTCACGTTGACTTACCACTGGACACTGTCAGAATGTTGCGAATGTGATTTCTGGAATGTGAACATAAGCAGCTCTCTATAGAGATGTTCTTGAGTGAGGCAGAGTACATGACTGGGCACACGCGCAGTGGGTCCGGGTCTGGAATCAGTGGTGCCGGGGGTTGTCTTCCAATGAGCCCCGCCCTGGGTGCACCGCCCGGCCTGGCGTGAGGCTCTCGGGTGGCGGGCGGCCGCTGAGGCACTGGAGGGAATGAGGTGCATCTCCACTTCCTCTCCCCACAGAAAACAAAGAAGGCCAAGGCGGCAGAGTCTGTCTCGCACCCCGCGGCCAGTGAAGGTAGGTGCTGCTCGCAAAGCAGGCGGCGGGGCGGTCTTCGCGCCCTGGGTGGTCTCTTACTTTGCTTCTCTTACAGAGTCCGCAGGGCCGTCCGGAATGAACACGGGAAAGCCTGAGGCCTCCAGCCTGGACTCCCGGGAGAAGAAAGTTGGCCCGGCTCCCAGAAGCACAGGTGGGTCCCACGGAGCCGCAGCGGCTGCTCAGAAAGCTGGGCCCTGGGGTCACGTCACAGCTTTATTGGCCTGAACTCAAAAACCGAGGTTCATCCCAAGTCCTGTCTCGGTCATGCGCTGAGCTCTCTTGGGGACTAGAAACACTTCCAGACCCCACAGCAGGAGCCTGTCGGGACGGACGGGTCTGGGCACAGGTGCTGATGTTCACTTGACCTGTGGAGCGTGCGCTTGGTGCCAGGCTCACGAGGCTGCCCGACCTGGGCCTGGAATCCCAGAGACTGGGTAGAGGGCTGGGGCTCAGCGTGGGGCGGGGGCTGGGTTTGTGTGCACCCCACCTGGCGCTCAGAGCCTCCCTCCCCCACCCGCCTCTCGGCCAAGTTCTGAAAGCCATTCAACAAATAGTCCAGAATTCAGCACATTTCTCCTGAAACCTGCTACCTTTAACTAAACAGCAAAACACTATTTATTTCACAAAAAGGAAAACACAGACCGGTTAGGTACGAGCATGTCTGACCTCGCATTGTGAGGAGCAGCCACAGTGGTTACGGGTTTCGACCCCTGCTCTCCGCGTAGTAGCCCCCTGCGGGGGAGCTCACTCAGCCTCCCGCTGCCTCCGATTCAGCCGTCAAACCGGCCA
>NW_006293809.1:73856-77826 GCF_000327345.1 Myotis davidii | reverse complement strand
CCCCCCCCATGAGCAGGGGTCAGTGTGGGCACGAGGCAAGAAGTTGAGTGTGATTTTAAACGCCGTAGCTTCGTCTGTCTCTAGGAGGCAGTGACTGAGATGATAAAGCAGGGGTCCTCAAACTACGGCCCGCGGGCCACATGCAAATACAAATATTGTATTTGTTCCCGTTTTGTTTTTTTACTTCAAAATAAGACATGTGCAGTGTGCATAGGAATTTGTTCATAGTTTTTTTTTAAACTATAGTCCGGCCCTCCAACGGTCTGAGGGACAGTGAACTGGCCCCCTGTTTAAAAAGTTTGAGGATCCCTGTGATAAAGGGAGGAGGAGGGAAATTCCCGGAAGGAGCAGGCTTACTTCTCTCCCTTCGAGAACGTGCTGTTTGGAATGATCTTTAGTTCCAGCCGTAAAGCGCCTGGCTTTTCCTTTCCCAACAGCTAATGGGAGCTCTTCTGGGAAAGCCGGGAACGGGAAGCCTCCCTGCGGCGCCACGAAGAGGTCCATCGCCCACAGCGAGGAGTCCGAGGCTTACAAGTCCCTCTTCACCACCCACAGCTCCGCCAAGCGCTCCAAGGAGGAGTCGGCCCACTGGGTCACCCACACGTCCTACTGTTTCTGAGCCCCGACCGCGCCCCGCACAGGCTCCGTCCGGCTCCTGGAGGCCGGCGTGTGGGCGCTGGCTGTGCAGGGGGCCTGCACCGTGTCATCAAGGTGTCCCCCAGACCTTGGTGCCAGTGGCCACTCCTGCCTCTGAGGCACGTAGGTGACTCGCACCCAGTGGCCGCGCCACCCTCTCCCAGCTCAGTGCTCCGTCCTGGCCCCAAGCCGTGCTGGCTGCACTTCCCAGGCTCGAAACCATTAAAGATCCCAGATGCCTCGTCGGTGTGTGCTTGGCTCATTTTGACTAAAATCCGAGGTTTTGCTGCCAGCAGTGAATTAAATAGAAGGAAGGAGCTGTGGCCGCACTCTGCCCGCAGGTGTTTGCTGGAGCACTGAGAGGCCGGGACCCTGGCCGAGAACTGGGGGAGGGGCGTCCCTAGTTTATCACTTCTTTGAAGATAGAAGAGATCAAGTTGGGCACCTGGCATTTGATACAAAAGTAGAGCAAGTCTGCCTTTCCTCTCCTCGGTCTGTATTTCTGTTCTGTCTCCCACTGATGTTTTCTAAGAAAGTTGAGCGTCAGGACTAACTCCATGGTGTTGTCAATTCCTGTCTTTAAATACTAATCATAAACATTTCCTTTAACAAAACTCACGTGGGACAGAACTTCCTCATTGTTTCTGTAGTTTGAGGTCATCTCTGAATCAAGGCTGTTTGTCCCTTCCTGCAGTCCCCCTAACCACCAAATGTTAGAGCTATAATATGGGGTACACCTCAGGATACTCCGCAGGTGTGGCCCAGAGCACAGGGATGCCTCTCCCACAGGAGCCGTGTGAGGAGGGCCTAGGGACAGACGAGGTGGCAAAGATGAGCCCCTGAGCGTCACGGCACACCTTCCAGCCGCAGCCATAGAGACCAGGCCAGCTGCTGCCCGCTGCCAGGCGTCGCCTGCAGGGAGGCCCACCCCTTCAGACGGCACGCTGCCCCTGGGGGAGCAGTGAGGGCACAGCCCTGCTCACTGATCCCTCTGGTGCCAGACCGTCTCACAGAGCCTTTGCCGCTGCCCAGAGCTCAGCACAGCTTGAAGTTCCTAGGGGACCTTTGACCATACTCAGCAGAAGGTTGGTTTCTGGGGAATAAGTGAGCCAGGTGACCAGGGGACAGGGACAAGCCTTGTGTTCTGTTAACGGCTTTCCTGTTTCGTGTCATTCGCTGGCCAGCGAGCCCCAGCTATACTCCCGGCATCAGCCTCGCTGCCTTCAGGCTGTGTGCTCACCTCGGCCCTCGCCCCTGTCCAGGGGCCAGTTCCCTCCTGATCAGCCTTCAAACTCGACCCAAATGCCTTTTTCAGGAAAGCCTTCCTGTGTCACCTGACCCTGCTCTATTCAATACTCCCTGCTCCAATCACCGTTTAATAAAATATACCCTTATTCGCCCAAGGCCTGCACCCTGGTGAAAGCAGTGAGTGAGGCGGTGGGGACTGGCGGGGGCTGGAGAGAGCGTGACCACCTAGAAGGCATTCCTACTGGGACCAGTGTTTTCAGATCTAACATGTTTTCAAAAGGAGCCAGAAATCCAAGTTTTAAAAAGACCCTCTCCCCAACCCCAACATTAAATCCTGCAAATAATTATTTTTAGAAACAATGTAAGCCAATGGTTCCTAATGTTTAATTTTTGTTTTTAGTCCTCACCTGAGGATATGTTTTTATTGATTTGAGAGACAGAGAGAGAAACATCAATGTGTGACAGAAACATCCATCAGTTGCCTCCCGTACGCACCCCGACCGGAGCTCGAACCCACAACCTAGGTATGTGCCCTGACCAGGAATTAAACCCACAACCTTTGGTTACAGGACGACCTCCAAACACTGAGGCCCCGGCCAGGGCGCCTCTGGTTTAATGTCTTTCTCATTGGGCTCAGCTCCACAGGGCACATGCCCCGCATGTGACACGGCATCTGAACTCAACAAACAAAGCACAAAGGCAGGCTGGCCTCGGCCAACACAGCGCCAGGGAATCAGAAAGGCTAGCAAGGACATGGCAAGCACCATCCACCCTGTCTTGGTGACGGCCTGCTGGGAATGCCTCCAGCTCCCTACATCCTCCTTCCGGACCCTGGCCTCACTGGCCTCCCTGCCGCCATCACAATGGCCGGAGCGCTCCTGGCCGGGGCCTCTGTGACATCAACCCGGCTCAGCCCCAGCACTCAGAGTCCAGGTGCGAGGGCAGACAGACCCACCATGAGCAGCCTCCTCCCCCACCCCTGCTCACCATGCGGACCCTGAAATGGACCTTGTTCCTGCCCATGTGCCTATCTTGCGGCTACGCCTTTATGTTTTCTTCTCTGAGGGAGAATGTCAAAGCACCCCCTGGAAAGGTGCCTTGCGGAGGGCACTTCCGAATTAGGCAGAACCTACCAGAGCACGCCCCAGGCTGGCTCGTCAGCAAGTGGCTCTGGCTCTTTTTTATTGTTATACTGTATCTAATTCTCAAGTTTCGAAGAGACCGTGAGAAGATTAAGGTAAGGACGGCTCCATGCTTTATCCCAGGTTGCTGCCCCCTCAGAAATCTCTGACTCCGAGACACGGGGGTGGTCCAGGCAGGACGGTAGAGTAGAAGGGATTTTAATGCAAAGTGACCACCGCGGTCCTGGGAGACGCTGGCCAGTCCTGTCCTGATGGAGCCCAGACCCACCACGGCTGGGACTACATTGGAGACCAGCTTCTGGTTACTAGGTGAAGGAAACCTTGGCTTGGTATGTAGCCTGTTCGATGAGTTTGTTCAATGAGGATAGATTCAAGAACTTGGTGTGTTTGGGGTCGAAATTACTCACAGAGCCAGATTGTCTGCCCGAGGTTTAATTTCCCTCGCAGTTGACTTCTTACAAGTTGCTGAGTCGGATGCAGTTGATAGCATTATCCCCAGTAAAGGTGAAGAACTTTGTAAAGGGATAGAGGTGTGAAAAGGTGACAGCCCCTGCCTGCAGCAGCCAATCATCTCCATGGTGGGGAACGAGACAGAAAATGGCAGCTTATTCTCTACCAGACGGACCCCCACACCTCCCTGGGCTGTGTCCAAACCGACCAGAGGGGCTGGCAAGCCTCTCTGTAGAGGCCCAGACACTAGATGTTTTCAGCGTTGCAGTGAGTGATCAACTCTGCCACTTCAGTCTGAAAGCAGCCCTAGTAGGCCAGCGGTCGGCAAACTCATTGGTCAACAGAGCCAAATATCAACAGTACAATGATTGAAATTTCCTTTGAGAGCCAAACTTTTTTAACTTAGACTACATAGGTAGGTACATTGTTATTAATTAGGGTACTCCTAAGGCTTAGGAAGAGCCACACTCAAGGGGCCAAAGAGCCTCATGTGG
>NW_006293809.1:68442-73461 GCF_000327345.1 Myotis davidii | reverse complement strand
ACACAAACAC
Source organism: Myotis davidii (assembly GCF_000327345.1). Lineage (NCBI taxonomy): Eukaryota > Metazoa > Chordata > Mammalia > Chiroptera > Vespertilionidae > Myotis > Myotis davidii. The sequence continues at coordinate 73,451 of NW_006293809.1, read as the reverse complement.
TCCATCCATGCTTTTGTTCCGGCCCTCCGGTCCAGTTTAAGAACCCATTGTGGCCCTCGAGTCAAAAAGTTTGCCCACCCCTGCCCTAGGCAGTATGTGTGTGAATGAGCAGGACTGTGTTCCAATAAAACTTTATTTACGATAACAGATGGTGGGCCACATTGGCCCTTGGGCAATAGTTTGCCAGTCCCTGGACTAGAGCAACGCTAGAACCTTCTTCTGTTAGGTGAGCCCACCTCTCCTGGACCTGTGTCCAAGTCCCCAAAGCCGATGGTGTTATTCACCCCGCACATCTTTGTTGACAGGAAAAGACCCCTCCTGGCCCTCGAGGCTCTTTGGTTCGTGCTGCACCGAAGAAGAACCAGTGTGCTAACCCCAGCAAAGACTACGCACTGCACACCTTAAACCAGCTCGAGATGGACCTCGTGCAGTTCATGTCCAAGGTGCGGAATCTGAAAGTCGCCGTGGCAACTGCCGGTGACTACAAGGGGCAGAACTTTGAGAGGCCTGCAGACCCACATAACAATGTTACCATCTACGAAATATGGGGCGAAGAAGACTACGAATAACTGGATTTGTGTGTCAAAAAGTAGGACAGGAAAGTCGAGGGTAGACACACCATATGCAAACTAATAAAGCTGTTCTGAAGAAAAATCTCAAATCTGAGATGTTTTCCCCTCTTCGCTTAAACCTGAAAAAATAAATGTGAGGCCAGTAGCCATGGCCGTGGCCATGATGGTTTTGTTCTTTGGCCTTTCTTGCTTCCTCCAGGGTTGTGGTGGTGAGACGCCTGGCCAAGGGGCCAGGGCCGGAGAACAAGGTTTAGGAAATTTGGGGTGTTACTATCATTTCCATACTTGCTGTCTTTATATTAGCTATTTGTGCAAATGATGGAACTGATTATCTTATAATTGATTACATTATAAAGGACAACTCTAATGATGGGTGTAATAAAATGATTATATTAGGGGTGTGTGTGTGTGTGTGTGTGTGTGTGTGTGCACGTGCGCATGTGTGTGTGGCAGATGATGGTTTCTAGAATCACTTGATTTTCTTACCCCCAAAAGTCTTATTCATTTTAGCTCATGAAGCATTGACTGTCTTCTACCAATTAGCAGTTACATATGTCCAATTGAATTAAGTAAATGGAGAATTGATTCATACTAACCAGGGCTCTGTCAATTACTTGCTATGAATGTTCTTTATAGTTCCCATTAAAATATGGATGTGTTGGCATGTTACTATGGCTAATGGGAAGTACATGTGCTTAATACAGCTGTTAGGTTGGCTTATGACCCCTTCTGCAGGCCACCCTGACTGTCTATAGATGCGCCGTGCAGGCCAGAGGAGCAGCTGAGGACTCAGGGCAATTCCCTTCCTTCCGCCTTCCTTCCCACTACAGAAGGCTAAGTCCCGCCCTGGCTGGTGTGGCTTGGTCCTCCCATGCACCCAAAGGTCCCCAGGTCCGTTCCTGGTCAGGGCATGTTTCCAGGTTATGGGTTTGGTCCCTGGTTGGCAGCCATTTAAAGGTGTTTTTCTCTCATCAATGTTTTTCTCTCTCTCTCTCCCCGTCACTCTTCCTCTCTCTCTCTAATAATAAAAACATATTTTACCCCAAAAAAGTTTATTCCCACTGTTTGAACAACGTCTTCAGCATCTGTCCCACGTGAGTGTGGGAGTTAGGCCTCTAATGAAAGCTGCCTGTCTGCTCCCTCGTGTCAATGTTACTCATCTTTGAAAAGTGGTCCCTGAACACTCGACCTTGATTACAGGATAGGGGAGAATGGAAGGAGCGGAGATTATTTCTGGGTTCTTACTGTTTTCAAGCGAATGAGACTCCTGTGAGTTATTTTCACAGGACACACTGAAGAAACTCAGATAAGCACACAATACTTTGGTCTTAGCCTGTGAATTCAACAAGGGACAGATTTTAGATTAGAATAGAGAGTCCATCTAAAAAGCCAGTGGTGCCCGGCTGGCGTGGCTCAGTGGTTAAGCGTTGACCTGTAAACCAGGAGGTCACAGTTCGATTCCCGTCAGGGCACAGGCCTGGGTTGCAGGCTCAATCCCCAGTGTGGGGTGTGCAGGAGGCAGCCAATAAATGATTCTCTCTCATCACTGATGTTCCTATGTCTCTCCCTTCCTCCCTGAAATCAATAAAAATATTTTTTAATAAAAAATAAGAATTAAAAGCCAGTGGTCACCAAAAAAGCATGGCTCGCAGGCCAAAGCCAGCCTGCGGGTTGCTTTTTTAGGGCCCTGAAGGTAAACATGGTTTTTATAATTTTTAATGGTTGGGGGGGGGGGGAATTAAAGAATGAGTAATATTTCAGGACATGAAATTCAAATATGAGTGGCCATAAATGCTCATTAGCACACGCCACTCCCACCATCCACATATCGCCCGTGCTGCTTTTGCACTAAGTGATGGACTCAATTATCGCACAGAAATCGCATGACCCAGAAGCTGAAAATATTTCCTAACCAGCCCTTTACAGGAGAAGTTTGCCACCCCCTCGCACATGCCACCCTCATGTATTACGTTCGCAACCAGGAAAAGCACCGGCCTGCAGACTGAAGGGTCCTGGGTTCGATTCTGGACTAGGGCTCATACCTCAGTTGCCAGCTTGATCCCCAGCCCCAGTTGGGGCACGTGCAGGAGGCAACCAATTGATGTGTCTCTTTCTCTCTCTGTCTCTCCCCCTCCCTTCAGCTCCCTCTAAACATCAATGGGACATGCCCTTGGGTGCAGAGTGACAGAGAGTGACCCCACGCCCTCTAGCCTAATACACATTCCGCCTGGGAAGTCCTGCCCTCAGCCCAGTCAGTATCACGAGATGTTTTCACACAAAAATGCATGAGAGGAGACTCAGGAGCTAGAGCGCCACAAAGCTCCCACTTCTGCTGTTAGAGCGTAAACGCAACTCCGAATGCCCCATGCTCCTGGTTCCAGCAGTCACTGTAGTGGCCACGCGGACGTGTCCCCCGAGGGGCTCGCTCGGGCAGTTGGCAGAATGCTTCCTCACGCTGTAGGGTCATGGAGTCCCGCTCTGCTCCGGCGGGCGGGAGCGGGGGTGGCGAGGGGGAGCACCCCAGGGCGAGACACCAGGGCCTGAGGACGGAAACCCAAGGCAGACCTGGCTAGAGAGACGAAGGGGATGGGGTTTCATGGGCACGCTACTGAAGCAGCATGGAGGACCGTGACACATACCTGGGTGAGAGGGGGGCCGGGGGCGGGGGGACTTCTCAGATGGCCCCAGGGCCACAGGCCTTGTCTGTCTCTTCCCTGAGTGTGGGCAGCTGCTGTGACTGAAGGGATGGCCACTCAGGTGATTACATTGTGTTACAAGAGGCTCCCCTCGGGGCCAAGACACCCTCCTGGTGGCCGGGAAGAAGCAGATGCCACTTTGTGAGGGGAGGGTCACAGGGCAAGGACGTGAGGGCCACCTCTGGGACCTGAGAGTGGTCTCCAGTCAGCATCTAGAAAAACCAGGCACCCACCCAAACCGTGGCCTGGAGGAGGCCCCCGGAGGTGGGCCCAGCCCCAGCTGACCCTGGATTCACCCTGACCTGCTTGTCTCCTGACCCACAGGAACTGAGACCGTAAGTGGGTCATTTCAGCCACTGAGTTTGTGGTATTTATTACACAGCAATAGAAATAGGTGCAGCATGCGGACACGTCCCCCCCCCACACACACACACACACACACATACACACACACACACACAGCCTGCCCACCGCTGTCCCCAGGCCGGGACCACGCCCACCCCCCTCTGCCCTGGTCTCCGGGCCTCAGGCAGGAGGTGGGACCACAGGGTGGGCGGCCTTGAATCAAGGGGAGCGCCGGTTCCTTCCAACCAGGGCTCCCACGCCGCTGGCTCTGCGACCACGCCTCCCCTCCCGTGGTTACTCGGCCCACGTCATTTATTTCACTTTTTATTCTGAAATAATTAGTCATGCAAAGTGGCAAACATAGTACACTTCTGCTTCCCATGGTTTTAGACGATCCGGAGCCGTGTAAAAATACCGAATGGAAAACTCCAGACATGAACAAGTCGTTAGTTTTAAGTTGCTGCTGCTCTGAGCAGCTGTGATGAAGTTGTGCGATATCCGTGTGACTCGTCCTGTGCCCCGTGCCCGCACTGTGTGCACTCCCACGTCAGCCACGCGGCCGCCACCTGGGTGTCTGGCCCACTGTGGGGCTTAGAGGTGCCCGGGTTCGTCACCCTCGATTTACTTGCTAACGGCCCCAAAGATGCCACAGGGAGGCCGGGAAGAGCTGCTCTCAGTGGAAAGAGGAAAGTTCTCGACTTAATGAGGAGAAACTCGCAGGCTGAGGTTGCTAAGCTCTACGCCAGAACGGGCCTCTACGCCAGAACGGGCCTCTATGCCAGAACGGGCCTCTATGCCAGAACGGGCCTCTACGCCAGAACGGGCCTCTACGCCAGAACCGGCCTCTAGCCAGAACGGGCCTCTACGCCAGAACGGCCTCTAGCCCTGAGACTGACGGACAAAGGAATCAGCGCTGGTGCTGTTGTCGCACCTCAAACCGCAAATATCTCTCCCCACGTGGGCATGTTATCATCTCACCAAGAAGCAGGGTGAGCACAGGACAGTAGGTACAGAGAGAGAGAGAGAGAGAGAGATCTCAATGGACTCATCGCAGTGAATTGTGATAATTGCTCTATTTTCTGCTCTATTTTCTTAGCAGAGGCTCTATTTTGTAGCCTCTGTGACTAATTTATAAATTAAACTTCATCACAGGTCGTATGGATGGGAAAAGCACAGTACGCATAGGGTTCGGCACTATCCATGGTGTCAGGCATCCACGGGTTTCTGGTCACATTGTCCACAGGTAAGGGGCTACGACAGAGAGAACCTCCTTGTACCCTACCTCCAATTCTCCCTATTCCCCCACTTCCCCCAGTCCCCCCAGTTCCCCCAGTTCCCCCAATTCCCTCCAGTTCCCCCAGTTCCCCCAATTCCCCCAGTTCCCCCAGTTCCTCCA
>NW_006293809.1:66515-68239 GCF_000327345.1 Myotis davidii | reverse complement strand
ATCCCCCAGTTCCCCAGTTCCCTCAAGTCCCCCCAGTTCCTCCCAGTTCCCCAGTTGCCCCCAGTTCCCCCAATTCCCCCAGTTCCCCTAGTTCAGTGTTTGGCAAACTGTGGTTCACAAGCCACATGCGGCTCTTTGGCTCCTTGAGTGTGGCTCTTCCACAAAATACCACACGCGGGTGCACGTACAGTGCAATTGAAACTTCGTGGCCCACACACAGAGGTCGGATTTCAGCCTGGGCGAGTCTATTCTGAAGAAGTGGGGTTAGAAGACGTGGGGGGTATCGGTTGGTCGGCAACAGGGATATCAGCGCAGTGGGGCCTTGGGATACGCAGCGCAGGGGAGGTACAATGTTTTTGAGGTAAGTTCGCTGAGGTTGACCCCTTCCAAGTCTCCCATCCACACTCGTCTGTCTGAAACAAGTATACAAGACGAGTGTGGATGGGAGAGTCGGAAGGGGTCGACCTCAGAGAACTTACCTCAATCAGATGGAGGACGTTTTTAGCAAAGGCCAGCTTAGGAGTACCCTAATTAGGTTAATAACAATGTACCTACCTATATAGTTTACATTTAAAAAATTTGGTTCTCAAAAGAAATTTCAATCGTTGTACTGTTGATATTTGGCTCTATTGACTAATGAGTTTGCCGACCACTGCCCTAGTTCCCCCAATTCCCCCTGTTCCCCCAATTCCCCCAGTTCCCCCAATTCCCCGTTTCCCCACTTTCTCCCAGTTTCCCCACTTCCCCCAGTTCCCCCAGGGGTCACATCTTACATAACTGCCGCTCCCAGTAATTTTTTTTAGATTTTGGATTCGTGGCCAACGTTTCACAATGGGATTCACGTAGAGTCCAGTGAGGGAGATACAGTGAACCAAGGAGTGTGTGTAACTTGCAGGAAACCATAATGTGAGCGACTGTCCTAGGCTTCAGCCTGTGCCTTCCCGCTGTCCTTGGGCGGCAGGCAGCGCCCCCCTGGCCCACAGGTCCCGCGCCCCCGCTGCTACACGGCTCCCATCCCCTCCTCCTCCACCTCTGCCCCTCGAGCCTTCTGTTTCATCCTCCCTGAAATTTTTTCTTTCTTCTGGCCACAGAGACTCCACTGGGTGAATGGACCCTCTTCTGTGCAGACATTCAGGAACTTTCCAATAGTTTGAAATGGCACATCTATATACATAAAAGCCTAAGCGACCGTTAGGACCAGACAACTGGAACGACCAGAACGACCAGAATGACAGAATGACTGGTTGACCAGTCACTATGATGTGCACTGACCACCAGGGGGCAGACACTCAACACAGAAGCTTCCCCCTGGTGATGAGTGCGCTCCCATAGCCAACCCGCCTGTGGTCTCTCCCCACAGCCGGCCAGCCCCCATCAGCCCCTGTTGCTAAACCATTTGTAGGCGACCTGCTTCTGGGTTGGAGTTTCATACACAGCAGAGCAGCTCCCTCGCTGCAATCTATTGAAAGCCAGCCTTCGACACAAGGGTTTGTCTCACTGCAGTCCTCTCCCTCCCTTCCCCAGGAGTTGCCTGCTCACCAAGGTGGTGATGCAGTGATGAGGGAAGGATGCGGGGAGGTGCGGGGGCGGGGGGGTCTATGAATTATCTCATTTAGTACCCACAACAACCCCATCATTATCATTATCATTATTACTAATCATTATTTGAGGCACAAAGAGGAAGGGAACTTGCCCAATACCATACAGCTTAGTGAGGGAGCAAG
>NW_006293809.1:53853-66485 GCF_000327345.1 Myotis davidii | reverse complement strand
CTCCCTCCATGCACGAATTCATGCACCTGGCCTTTAGTAATGAGTATAACCTTGTGCAGAAGGATTTTTGTGTGATCAGTGTTATTCTCAGGGCAGAGGCCTAGAGGTGGGATTCCTAGGTGGAAAGGCACGTGCACATGTACTTTTATTAGTGTTGCTACACTTCAAAGGCTACACCAATTTGCATTCTCACCAGGGAACCAAAACAGATCTTCAAACCCCCGTGTGGAGAGATGGCAGGATACAGCTATCTTAAAAGGTGTGGCTTGCAGTGACCAGAGATTGCCACTAGGTGGCAGGCACAGCCCATCACAAAGAACAATGAGTTTTTAAAAAGATTTTCTTCAGGGGCCCTTGAAGAAATAAGGTGGCAGTTGAAGTTATAGAATCTGTGACACATAATCATTTTGTGTTGAATGAGAGTCGTGATCCTGCCCTCTTAAGAATGTCCCTTTCGCCGAAACCGGTTTGGCTCAGTGGATAGACCGTCGGCCTGCGGACTGAGGGGTCCCGGGTTCGATTCCGGTCAAGGGCATGTACCTGGGTTGGGCCACATCCGCATTGGGGGGGTGTGCAGGAGGCAGCTGATCAATATTTCTCTCTCGTCGATGTTTCTGACTATCTCTCTCCCTTCCTCCGTAAAAAAATCAATAAAATATATTAATAAAAAAAGAAAAAGAAAAAGAATGTCCCTTTCACAGTGCTGTGGCCTTCCTCAGAGTGAGTGCAGTCCCACATGTTACTCTGCACATAAAGAATTAGATGTGCCCTGGCTGCTGGCTCAGTTGTTAATTCACCAAAAGGTCACTGGTTGATTCCTGGTCAGGGCACGTGCACAGGCTGTAGGTTCGTTCCCTGGTCCTGGTGTGTGCAGAAGGTAAACGTCGATGTTTCCCTCTCACATCAATGTTTCTCTCCCTCTCTCTCTCCTTTCTTTTCTCTCTTGAAAAAATCAATAAAAATTATTTTTAAATTAGCTGTAGCTCCATTTTGAAAACCTATAAAAAGGAAATCGGATGAGAAAGAAGGGGCTGTGGGGGTGGGAGGACTGGGGCGGAGGCAGGCTACTCCTCGGGCATCTCCGCGCCATCACAGGCACCCAGGGTGACCTGCCCAAAGGTGGCAGCAACCTGGCCATGAACAGAGGTGGGTGAATGGGAGGGGGATTTGGGAGGCAGCAAATGAGAGACTCAGCTTCCTGAAGGCAGGGCCAGGGCCGTGTCCCCCACCACAGCCAGCCCCATTATCACCGCGCCCCTCTCCCTCTCACGCCTCCTGCACCCTCTCCTTCAACTCCTTCAAGGCTGTGCTCACCACGCCAGCCCCTCCCTTGCTCCCCTCCAGGGTGAGGGCTCTGGGGACTGAGGCTTCCCCACCTGAGCCCACTCCTGGCACTCTTAGGAAGCAGCCCTGTGGGGTGGGGTGGGGGGTGGGGGTGGGGCGGGCAAACTTCCGGATCAGCGCCCTCCCAGGTGTGTGTGTGGTTCCAGACGCCAGGCAGACACTCCTGGGGTTTTGATCTCACTTGGACCAGTGCTGTCAGCAGCCACCTCACCTGACCTTGTTTTTCCAGAAACACCATCTCCCACTGACTCACTCATTCTTCCTCCATTGGGCCATTTATCTGCTCATCGTTCGGCCCATGCCCAGCAGGCATTACTCCATGAGCATGTGGTGGGAGTCGAGGCAAACGTGCACCGCGCTGTGATACCCTCTCAGGCCCACAAGAGACGACTAGCACAACAACAGAAAATACCAAGTGTGGGCGGGGATGTGGAGTGCTGGGACCTGGTGGACTCAGTGGGAATGCAAAATGGTGCAGCCACTGTGAAGAAGTATGAAGCTTCCTCAAAAACTTAAAGCCAGAATTATTGCTAGACCCAACAATGCCACATTTGGGTACAGACCCAAGAGAGTTAAAAACAAGGGCTCAAAGAGATGTGCTTATACCTGGCATGACTCACAACAGCCAAGAAGTAGAAGCAACCTGGCTGCCCACAGATGGCGACTAGACAAAATGTGCTCGACACATGCAGTGGAATATTACTCAGCCTTAAAAAATACCCGGCACAATGGGAACCAACATGGCATAGATAAATGCCAGTATGCAACACCTCCCACAACCACCTCAAAATTACAACTAAAATCCAGAACAACCATCACTCAGAACCACCTGAAAGCTGGTTGAAATGGAAGTCCTACAACTAGAGAAGTAAAGAAGAAAGCACATTGAGCCTGGGATTCAACAGTAGAGGAGAGGATTCTGAGAATCAAATCAACGAGTTGGAATATGAGGAAGCAAGAAACACCCAATCAGAAGAGCAAAATGAAAAAAAGAATCCAAAAATATAAAGATAATGTAAGGAGCCTCTGGGGCAATTTTAAGCATACCAACATTCTCATTATGGGGGCGTCAGAAGGAGAAGAGAGGGAGCGAGATATAGAAAACCTGTTTGAGACATCAACTAAAGACCTTATATGCATATGTACATAACCCGTGGACACAGACAATAGGGTGCTGAAGGCCTGGGGGTGGGAGGCTGGAGGAGGTCAGTGGGGAAAAAAGGAGACATATGTAATACTTTCAACAATAAAGAATATAAAAAACTTTTTAAATATAAGAAAAGAAAACCTATTTGAATAAATAATGACAGGCCCAGCTGGCAAGGCTCAGTGATTGAGCATTGACCTATGAACCAGAAGTCATGGTTCAATTCCTGGTCAGGGCATATGCCTGGGTTGTGGGCTCAATTCCAGTGTGGGGCATGCTGGAGGCATCCAATCAATGGTTCTCTCTCATCATTGATGTTCTATCTCTCTCTCCCTCTGCCTTCCTCTCTGAAATCAATAAAAATATATTAAAAAAGAAATAATGACAGAAAACTTCCCCTATTTGGTGAAAGAAATAGACTTACAAGTCCAAGAAGCACAGAGAGTTCCCAAACAAGAGGAACCCAAAGAGGCTCACACCAAGAACATATAAAGAACATACAGAAACTTACAGCTCAACAATAACAAGACAGGTTATTGTCTCAACAATAACAGCCCAATTAAAGATGGGCAAAGGACTTAAGTAGACACTTCAGAGCAGATACACAGATGGCCAATAGTGTGTGAAAGATGCCAAGAGGGAAATGCAAATCAAAGCCCCGAGACCTGCTCACCCTCACTAGCATGGCTGGAACCATAAGGACAGACAACAGCAGGTATCGGTGAGGATGTGGGGACATTGGGACCCCCACAAGTTGCTAGTGGGAATGTGAAAAATTATGCAGTTGCTTTTGAAAAAGGTTCCAGCATTGTTGAACATACAGTCACCATATTCCACTCCTAGGTGTTTACCCACGAAAAATGAAACGTGTCCACACAAAATTTGCACGTGAATGTTCATAGTACTGTTGTTCATGATAGCACAGGGTGGAAACAACCCAATGTCCATCAGCTGATAGATGGATAAAAGCAGTGTGTCCACACATTGGAATATTATTCAGCCATAAAAAGGAATGGAGGCTGGCTTATACTACAAACTGATTGAACCTTTATAACATTACCAGAGGCCAGTGCCCTCTTGCAGTCCGGGACCCCTCGCGGGATGTCCGCCTGCCAGCTTAGGCCTGCTCTAGGAGCCTAAGCCGGCAGGCGGACAACCCCCAAAGGGCCTTAGTGCTGCCACAGGGGCGGAGAGGCTCCCTCCACCTCCACTGCGCTCGCCAGCCATAAACCTGGCTTCTGGCTGAGCGGTGCTCCCCCTGTCGGAGAGCACTGACCACCAGGGTCAGCTCCTGCATTGAGGGTCTGCCCCCTGGGGATCAGTGCATGCCATAGCGACCGGTCATTCCATCATTTGGTCAATTTGCACATTAGGGCTTTATTATATAGGATGCTCAGTGAAAGAAGCGAGATGCAAAAGACCAACTATGGCCTGATTCCTGTTGCAGAGGAAAAACTTTTCTGCTACCCTGTTAGGTGCAGTGCATGGGACCTGTGAATTAAACTAACAGCTGTTCTGGCAAAGAGCTTTGGGCTCCAGAGTCAGGCAGAGGTCACTGGCTCTCTTGCTTCCTGCCATGAGAACCAGAACTAGTGACCCACCTTCTTGAATTTCCATTTCATCATCAGTGAAATGGAGGTGACATGGGGGGGCCAGAGAATCTGCCCTCCACCTCATAACTACTCTTCATATCCTTCAATGACCCAAATCCGAGAGAGAGGGCCAGCCAGCAGCCAGTGTTGCCAAACCAGGAGTGAGCAGCCAGGAAAGGGGGAAGGCCACATTCTTTCCCTGCAGATTTTATCTTATCTGCAGCTTCAGTGACAATTTTAAAAGGACAGGAGGTTCCTCATTCCTTCCAGGAGGACAAGCTGCATATCTGGGGCCTCTTATTCAAAATCCATGAATTTCACAAACATAACATCTGAGCACAGGGGCCTGTGTGGCGACACCAGGCCTGTCCTCCGAGTTCCATGTCTGTCTCCCAGGTTACGACATAACCCTCATGTCACCTGCTGTTTAACAGGCATATTCTCAAGTCCCTCGCCCAACAGGACAGCAAGCGGGACCGTTCCGCCCAGAGGCCTGATGTCACCGGATGACAGTGGGTGGGGAGAGGGAGATTCCCTTCTCCCGGCCCCATGGTCTCCCCTCACCCTCTCAGGCCCTGGTTCCTGCCCTGGGGGGAGCTGGGAGGGTCCACAGAGGAGGGACTGGGTGTGACAGGATTCCAGGGCAGGGGGAACGGGAAAACTGAGACAGGAAAGTTAAATCAAGGCCAAAGAGTGTGGGCAATTTGCAGCCAGCTTGTAGCTAACAACCATTATCTTCTCCAGCCAAGGACACAACAGCAAATGGTTAGGAAACCTCCCAGGCGTGGCTCAGTAGTTGAGTGTCAACCTATGAACCAGGTACAGCCGTGGGCAAACTATGGCCCGCGAGCCGGATCCGGCCCGTTCGGCTGTTCTATGCGGCCCACGGAGCCGAAAGAGCGGAGGGTTCTCTTCCCCTCCCCTCCACTCCTTCACCAGCAGCAGTGTTAACATGGCAACGTCGGGAAACACGGCCGCCGCTCCTTCTTCTGAGTCCAGTTTAAGAACCCATTGTGGCCCTCGAGTCAAAAAGTTTGCCCACCTCTGAACCAGGAGGTCATGGTTCAATTCCCGGTCAACGCACATGCCCAGATTTCAGGCTCAATCCCCTGTAGGGGGCGTGCAGGAGGCAGCCGATCAAGAATTCTCTCTCATCGTGGATGTTCCTGTCTTTCTCTCTGAAATCAATAAAAAAAATATTTAAAAACAAAAGGCAAGCAAACAGAAACACCTCCCTAATGAGAGGATGCAGAAAGAGAAGGGGAAAGAGAAGTCAGCAGTCCCGAGGCTGGGCGAGAGAAAGCTGCCAGGTGCTTCTCGTGAGTCCTGGGAAGGCCACAACAAAGCAAAAAAGGGGCCTTAGAACTAATCTCCACCAAACTATTCAGCAGAGGAACTGTGAGACCTGTAGACGGGAGGGCGTGTAGCGCCTCAGACCCCCAACCTGCTCTTCAGATGAGCTGAGAGCTCGCCTGCGCTTCATAAGCCAGATGCATGGGTTTGCTTGCTTTGCTTTTCCAATAAAGGGGCATGCTTCCATTGCTTTAGTAAATTGGCTTTCACAACGCAGTCAAGGTCTCTCGTATAAATTAATTTATATGAGAAGACAAGTACCGAGGTTGGGGACAGCCTCTCCCACTGACTCGGGGGCTGTCCGGGAACACCTCTCTGGTGTGGGTGAGAGGGGCCTACACAGGAGGTAGCGACAGCCATTGTGCAGGGGGGTGGGGAGTACCCCCTGTGCACTGTGGGAGAGATGTGCCAACCAGGGGCGAGGGGTGATGGACGCAGCTTCCCCCCAGGCCAGCATCACGGAGGCACAAGGCTTTGCCACAGGACAGACAGGAAGTGGGCTGTTGCTGTGGCCATGTGGGGCAGTGGTTACAGGCACAGAAGTTGGAATCTGGAGGTCCTGCCTTCCTAAACCCGGCACTGCCTCTAGCCAGCTGTGTTACGCTAGGCAGGTTCCTTAACCTCTCTGAATCTCGACAGTGGGTTTGCAAGGGGGTGACAGAGCAGGTCACTGGAAAGAGTCAACCAAGTATCACCATGAAGCCCTAGCACAATGCCTGGCACACAGTGGGCGCTTAGCAATAACACTATTATTACACTGAAAACTGCGCTGCGGCCCTAACCGGTTCGGCTTAGTGGATGGAGCGTCAGCCTGCGGACTGAAGGGTCCCTGGTTCGATTCTGGTCAAGGGCATGTACCTCGGTTGTGGGCACATCCCCAGTAGGGGATGTGCAGGAGTCAGCTGATCAATGTTTCTCTCTCATCGATGTTTCTAATTCTCTATTCCTCCCCCTTCCTCTCTGTAAAAAATCAATAAAATATATTTTTTTAAAAAAACAAAAACACACACAAAAAACTGTGCTGTGGATGCCCAAGGAAACAAAGTCCCTTGATAAAGGCTTAAAAATTTTGAATCTTATGAGTGCTACGTATGACATATTTTCCTGCCTTCAGACAGTCAACTGATCATCTTGTAATCTTTTCTGAAGACATCGGGTCATTACTTAAAACACAAAAACTCCCTCACAGCCCAAAACCAGCCTGTATTTAGAAATCGAACAGCAATCCTCGCTTGGCTGCATGTACCCCAACACTCACTATCCAGACCAGTGGGTCTTGGGTCTCCGGGGAAGCTGTGAGAGGCGTCGGAATCACGGTCCACGTCTCGGTCAACAGTCACTCCTCATAGGCCCTGGAGGGACCCGATGTCCCTGCACCAGCCACTGTTTCCCCCCGGCTGTGGGGTGAAAATCCAGACACCCGGGCGGGTCACCCAGTCACAGAGCTCCCGGTGACCGGCCACAGAGGGTGACCAGCGCGTCTGAGGCCACACACCTGAAGCACAGTTGGACGAGGTTTCGACTCCAAAGCTCATTCTAGATCAGTGGTTCTCAACCTTCTGGCCCTTTAAATACAGTTCCTCATGTTGTGACCCAACCATAAAATTGTTTTCGTTGCTACTTCATAACTGTAATGTTGCTACTGTTATGCATCGTAATGTAAATATCTGATATGCAGGATGGTCTTAGGCGACCTCTGTGAAAGGGTCGTCCCACCACCAAAGGGGTCGCGACCCACAGGTTGAGAGCCGCTGTTCTAGATTCTGCTAGTTCCAGCTTAGGGACTTCAGCAACAAAAAATACAGGCTGCCCACTTAGGTTTGAATTTTTGGAATCGGTATATCCCATGCCATGTTTGAGACGTCCTTACACTAAAAATGTATCCGTCCTCGTCTGAAATTCAAATTCATCTGACACCTGGCATGTTGTCTGGCAGCCCGCGCTGCCTCTACCCACTATTGGGTGGACACAGAAACCACGTTGGCAAAGGAGAACTAGAACATCCTGGAAGCCGTCCTTGCTGTCACTCGGTCTGAATAAGGGTCATCTCCACAGGAGGCCTTGTCTGAACCTCACAGGGACTCTCAGCTCCCACCTGCTCTTTGTAACAACTTCATCCAGATACAATTCGCACACCATGCAGTTCACTCGCAGCGTGCAAATCAGTGGTATGTTTTATACATTCACAGTGCATTTAAAATGTTTATTTATTGATGGCTTTTTAGAGGGAGGTAGGGAGAGAGACATTGATTTGTTGTTCCACTTATGTATCCATTCACTGGTTGATTCTTGTATGTGCCCTGACCACGGATCAAACCCACAACCTTGGTGTTTGGGGAGGACGCTCCAACACCTGAGCTACCTGACCAGGCCATTTTAAACGTTTTCCTCACCTCAGATAGAAGCCTCGTACCCATCCGCAATCACTCCCATCCCCATCTCCAGCCCCTGACCACCTCTCACCTACTCTCCTCTCTGTAGATTGGCCTCTTCCAGGCGTTTTCTATAAAGGAAATCCTAGGGGTGCGGCCTTTTGTGTCTGTGGCAGGTCTCGGGGCTCCATTCCTTCCTACAGCTGAGCGATGATCCCTCGTGGGACAGACCACAGTCTGTATGCACGTGGCCATGGAGGGGCCTGGGGGTGGTGTGGCCTCCTGGCTCCCTCCCAGGGGCTGGCGGTCCCTTCGCCCCGCTTCCTGCCCGCGCCCCGCAGCGCTCTGGTCCCCTCCGTGCGCGCGCCCCGAGGGCGCCGCTTTACGGGAACCTCCGCTGCATATGGGGCCGCAGCCATGGAGGAGGGGCTGGAGCGGCCCTGCTGCCGCTGGGTCGGGGCCCTGGGACCCGGGTCCCCCCGCGGAGGGGGAGGGAGAGGGGAGTTCTCGTCTTTTCCAGGGAGGAAACCCCCAGTGGTGCCCGAGACGCCGGCTCCTCTTGGCCACAGCGGTCTGTGTTTTGAGCGTCCGCGCGACCAGCCTTGTCGCCCTCTGAATCTCTCACGTAAAAAGGAGAGGTTGGCGCAGGGGGGTGGGGGGGTGGGGGGTACTGGAGCGGGGAGCCTCTTCTCCAAACTCGCTGGTTCCGCCAGGACGCAAATCCTGCAGCAGCTTGAAGAGCTGAGCGCCCTCCCAGCCCCGCGGGGTGCACCCGTGAACCCCTCTGCTCGCCGGTTCTTATTTTTGCAGTTTGGGAGACTTTTCCAAGCATCCCTCTCTTCTGGCAAAGGACACTTTTATCCGCTCATCTGAGCCAGGACTTTATTTGTTGGGCAGTTCTTTAATTCCACTGTGTTCCGTTCATCACAAAGTACCCCAACCTGGGTAGCCAAAACAACAGCCTTTTATTCTCTCACACTTCTTTTTTTTAAAAATATATTTTTATTGATTTCAGAGAGGAAGGGAGAGGAAGAGAAAGATAGAAACATCAATGATGAGAATCGCTTCTACTGGGGATGAGCCTGCAACTAGCACATGCGCCTTTGACTGGAATCAAACCCAGGACCCTTCAGTCCACAGGCAGAGGCTCTATCCACTGAGCAAAACCGGCTAAGGCTCTCATGCTTCTGAAAGCAAGGGCTTCTGGAGAGCCACACTCCTGCAGGCTGGGGTAGTCCATCTTTCTCCAGCCTGCTGGGGAGGAGGCGGCCAGAGAGCCTTGGCCCTGTCCTCCTGGGGCTCCCCTCCTGCTCCCTCCTTTTCTTACAAGGACACCATGGTCGGAGTAAGGCCGGCCCGCTGCATATGACCTCAAGACCCATTCCCAAGTAAGGTCAGATTTGCAAATGCTGGGGAATAGGACTCCGCGGATCTTCGTAAAAGATACAGTTCAACTCGCAGCATCTCCCTCGGAGAAGGAAGTCTCCCTGGGATTGGAATTAGAATTTACTCCATTTCTATCATAATTTTCCTTTCTCTCACTGAAGGACATGGCATTCTCCTGCTGGTTCTGTGTCATGTC
The DNA here is from genome assembly GCF_000327345.1 of Myotis davidii. NCBI lineage: Eukaryota > Metazoa > Chordata > Mammalia > Chiroptera > Vespertilionidae > Myotis > Myotis davidii. Next base: position 57,095 of record NW_006293809.1, on the reverse strand, counting down.
ATTTAGGAAGAGATCACTGTTTTCCTCATAAAGCGCCCTGCCTTTCTTAATTACATGTATTTCTATTTTATTGTTTCAGTCGCTGTTGTGAATGAACATTTTTTCTTATTTTTATTCCTAGGTGTTTATTGCTAGGGTATAGGAAAGGTGTTGTTTTGTGTTTTTCTTGAACCTAGGGAGTGTGCTTTTAACAGCTGGTGGAGGTATTTGGGGGTTTTGCAGGGACAGAACTCTGGAAACAGAATGTGGCATCTTGGAATTTTCTGCAGCTCATAAGCAGAATGAAGGGGAGCTATCAACTGACCTTTGGCTATTTCCACAACGTAGTGTTAAGTGGGGGAAAAGATGCAAGAATGTGTAATGGAATCCCAAGTTAGAACACAATGCAGAAAGGGCCATTTACACAGGTATCTGTGTTCACAGGAAAATACAGAATGTTAGCTGGTTAACCTGGGCGACTTGTTAGGCTGGGGAGTTAACAAAAAGGGAAGAGGAGAGGAGAGGTGAAGGCACCCAAGCCAAAAAAGAATGAAAAATGACTACAAAAGATCCAAAATCATAGGATACAGTCACTATACATTATGTGACTGTATATTTATATTTATACTAGTATTTATATTTACATTATGTACTTGTTCTATGTGTCCAGAGAAACTTTTCTCCCTCCTTTAATTAAGTGAGGCTTTTTATTGTTTTTCTTTCTTTTCTTTTCTTTTTCTTTTATTTTTTTTAAATTAAGGGCCCCTCACTGGTCCTGCTTCCAGAAGTGGCCACGCCCAGGTAGAAAGGGGAGGAACCAGGTGGCCCAGGGAGGGCTCATCTCCACAACATTCCATCTACATACAGAACTAAACAGACAAGCACAGAGTCACCATTGTGGTTAGAAGTTGGCAGCATGGAAAGGGGTGGTGGGGGGGAAACAAGAGGGAAGTAGGGGTGTCATTAAAAATATACAGGCCCTCCTGGTGCCTGGGGTGGGGGACTCGGTTTGCTTCAATCCAAGAGGAATCAGATCAGAAGCTCTTTGGGAGGCCAGAACCCTCAGGGGTGGAAGGAGGAGGGAGGTCCAGGGGGTCGGGGCTGTTTGGCAACTGGGTGAAGGGATTGCCCTCCCCCTGCTGGGATCCCCCCAGCCCTGGGGTCTGGCTGGAGGGAGGCAGCCTGCACCCCCTTCCCCCCCCCCAGGCAGGTCTGGGGCTGCCAGATGCTCCAGGCAGGGGCTGGGGTCTCACGAAGGCTTGCCCTTCAGGGAGGTGACAGCACTACCCCCCAGCTTCTCTGCCAGGGGGCAGCGTCCTTGACCTCGGAGCTGCTTGCCTGTGACTCCTGCTTGGTCCAGTCAGCTTCTCCTTGGTGGCAGCCTTGGGGCTGACATAGGTCATTTTGCTCTTAAGGGGTGCAGACTCGGGGGTCCAGGAGATAAACCCCAGGTCCCCTTGCTCTCCTCAGTCTCATTGGTCGCGTCATACAGGGCGCAAGCAGCAGACTTTGTCCGGCAGCATCTTGACGAAGGTGGCGTCGGGATCTCCTGTCTGGCCCACATCACCCACCAGGATCTCCATGCCTCCTCCGGAGTGATGTCTTCCCCTCTTCACTCGGGCAGGAGAGCAGCTCTTCTCGCGCGTCTTCACCTCCCTGTGCCAGGGACGCGCGCACCTTCATGTCACTGAACACTCGGTGACGCCGGCAGGGCAGCCACACCGGAGGCCATGCTTCCGGAAGCCAAGGAGACAGCATGAGAGCTGAGAAGAGGGAGCCGCTGCAGCTGCGGCCGGGACCCGACTCTGTCCGGAGCAACTTAAAAATATGATCCCTGCCGAAACCGGTTTGGCTCGGTGGATAGAGCGTCGGCTTGCGGACTGAAAGGTCCCAGGTTGATTCCGGTCAAGGGCATGTACCTGGGTTGCGGGCACATCCCCAGTGGGAGATGTGCAGAAGGCAGCTGATCGATGTTTCTCTCTCATCGATGTTTCTAACTCTCTATCTCTCTCCTTTCCTCTCTGTAAAAAATCAATAAAATATATTTAAAAAAAAAAATGATCCCTACTTTTGTCCCATTTTGTTAAGATTAGCTGACATAGGACTTTGTATTCATTGCACAGAATGATCTGATGTCAGTATAGCTAGCACAATGATCACCACAGTAAGGTTGGTTAATATCCATCACCTCTACACACTTACAATTTTTTTCTTGTAATGTGAACTTTTTTAAAAAAATATATTTTATTGATTTTTTACAGAGAGGAAGGGAGAGAGACAGAGAGCTAGAAACATCGATGAGAGAGAAACTTCGATCAGCTGCCTTCTGCACATCTTCCACCGGAGATGTGCCCGCAACCCAGGCACACGCCCTTGATCGGAACCGAACCTGGGACCCTCCAGTCCGCAGGCTGACACTCTGTCCACTGAGCCACACCGGTTTCGGCGTAATGTGAACTTTTAAGGTCTGCTCTCTTGACAACTTTCAAATATACAATACAAATATGTTAACTATAGTCAGCGTGCTGTACGTTATACCCCCGGAACTTCCTGATCTTATAACTAGAAGTTTGTACCTTTTGACCCCTTCCCCGTGTGCCTCCCCCACCATCTGAGCTCTGTGTCTGAGTTCCGTGTTTTCAGATCCCCATGTAAGTGAGGTCGCTTGGTACTTGTCTTTCTCTCTCTGACTTCTTCACTTAGCACCATGCCCCCAAGGTCCACCCATGTCGCTAAGGCAGGGTTTCCTCCCTTTTGAAGACTGAGTAGTATTCCATCGACTATACATCCCACCTTCCTTCATCCACTCATCCAGCAGTGGACACTGAGGTTGTTTCCATGTCTTGGCTTCTGTAAAAAAAAAAAATTAAGTTCATGCCAAAGCAAAGAGGTGAGAGCCTGATGGCGTGGGTGGCCCTGGAAGCCAGGCCTGAAGGGGAGACACAGACCGGGTCCCGGAGGGCACCCCGGGGGGCCTCTGGCTGCTGTGAGAGGGGGAGGCACTGACATGTGGGTTTTTGTTTGCAGGTGTCTATGTCCCATTTTCTAAGAGCAGCCAAACACTTCTTCTGAGCCTCCTCTCTCCCCTTCCCTCTCCATCACCTGCACTGCCCTCTTTTTTATTTTTAATTGATTTGAGAGAGAGAGAGTGTGGGAGACTGATATAGGGTTAAGCCTCGGACTGACTTGCTGGCAAAGTCACAAACAAGCCCTAGGTTAGAGGGCACAGTCCTCTTAGCATAATTAGGATTGACCTTATAACA